>NC_053517.1:10932500-11140000 GCF_016920715.1 Anopheles arabiensis
AACCTAACAAAATCCTAATGCTAGTGTGTTTCAATTACATCAAATTCTAAGGTACATCTAAACAGAAGCCATTTTAATTGTTGTATAGCGTCTTTTTATTAGCCACTGTTTTCGAACAGCGCAAAGATCATACTACTTTAGTGACCTGTGCACGAACTGTGCAATTTTAATGTCCCAACCATTGTGACAGCTATTTGTCTGACACGATCCATTATGAACGAGTTTACTGCCGAAAAATAGCAATCACCTCCCGCCCAACCGCATGTTTTTTGTGTGCCGAACCGTGAACGAACGTTCCACTAGCAATTGAAGCACTCCCGTTTTCGAGTCCATGGGCAACCGGCACCTGGCGATAATGTGTCCATTTTATTAAACACATCGTATGCAGTTGGAACATTAAATGGGAAAATCCAGATAATAATCAAACCAATAACCGACACCATTTACACCCACCGTCCAATAGTTTCTGCCGCATGTACATGCACTCATGTTTCGGTGGATTCGCGCGGCTCATGTGTGTGTGTGTTTGTGTGTATGTGTGTGAGAGTACACATGTTTTTCCTTCCTACGAATACGGACTGGGACATTTGGTCTATGCCTTTTTTGTTTTTTGTTTCTTTTTTTGCTCCCCGTTTTCCCGCAGCACCGTTCGCTCGATCCAATGTCATCGATAATGGTTTATCCGACACGAATAACACGTTGCATGTTGGCTTAATGTTTCTTTTTTGTTGGTTTGCGTTTTTCTTTTGTTGCCGGTTTTGTTCCCCACGCTTTGCTTTTCTTTGCAAGCCACTGCTTCGGTGGTTCTACGCTGCGAGTTTCCTTCTCAGTTTTTGTTGCCCTGGCGCCTCCTGCCGCCCTGTACTGCAGATGGATCATGCTGTTACGAACATGATGGCCATGTTCATTTCAAGATACGCCTGTCTGCCGGCTGCCACCTTCCACCGAAGTGGCAATAGACTGTGGTCTTCTATTCAGCAAAAAAAGTGGTGCACATTTGGTGCCCAAAACTCGAAGTACGTGGACATGGCCGACGCCGACGATAACGATCCGCAGCAAGAACGTCACACCGCCCAGCCGTTACAACATGGTGGCGTTAGTGCCGTTCTTCACAAGAAAGTGGACAGCGGTTTTTGGATATCGAGGTCGATTTTTTCTGCTTACTTCAACTTACTTGCTCATATGAACGTCGGTTTGGAAATAAAAATGTATCATAAATCGATCGTCAGTTTTACACGAGTACGGGTACGAGTGGGTTTGATGTAAAATACATGTCCGGTAGTTTTTTCGTTATTAATACACGTACATGGAATCGAACCAATGGTCGAATGTCGCACATAAAAACAAAAAACTGACGGCACAAAAGACGCTATATATTTTGCGGTGGATTGCTTCAGTGGATGGAATTGCCTTTGCAAACTAGCATTAATTTCATAAGCTCTACGAATAGCTTTTGAAGTCCACAAGAAGGACGTGCGCAAATCGCATGCATTTAACATAACATTAATACAACCTGCTCTTCAACATTTCTGCTATCTGGTGCCCCTAGCACACCGGTAGCTGAACCATTGCCACTAATTAGAACCCAAGGGAACCGTCGTTCTGTCTTTCCCGCTTTCAAGCCACCAACAAGCACTGGCCCGAACGCACGCTCACACGAACATAAATAAACGTGCAGGCGAACGCATTGTACCGACACCGATGTTTACTTTAATTGCTTGCCTTTTACGCTATCATTCGAAGCCTCCCGGCGGGTCTGTGCACGCCCAGCTCGACTAGAATCGTCTTTTCCGTCCCTGATTATTCAGTGAAATAATTTCCCAAGTCCGATAAGGCCCGTTCGTTAGCCCAACTAAAGCCATCGCTTAACCATCGTTTGGATTTAACCAGGCCCGCGTGCGTCACACCCTTTTGCTGAACCGAACCGTTGTCATCGCCCGAAAGCTTTCCGAGGCCAGCGTGCGGTTGCGGTAAGGCAATCGCTCTTTCCGCAATGGCGACAACGACGGACCGTGTCGGAGAGCAATCGATGCAAAAGGATGAAGTTGAACCGTCCTGTGGTCAACCGAGGCCGACGGTCGTGCAATATGGCTGAAGCTTCGGCTACAGAGGGGAGTCAAAAAAGCAAAAGCACCAGCAATACCATCCATCAACGTCCTCGGTCCCCGGTGGGGAAGATGGGGATTTTGGTGGGCGGTGTGGGTGTTTGTGTTACACCTGTTCGCCACGGGAGCTCGCCCGGGGAACGTTTCTGCACCTTCTAGCGTGGTGGTCCAACGGTCGACCGGGAGACACGGCACTGTGAGCGGTTTGGACACGTAAACAAATGAAAGTTGGGTTCGTTCGGGTCACCTGCCTGTAGTGTGGTGCAGGAAAAGAGCGAGATAATGTAACCTAGGTCATAAATAACTGCAAAAATGGATCTTTTTTGTGCTTTCGATGCTCTACCTTGAGCAAAGTACAGAGGGGAAGTAGTATCATCGGAGGGAATAAATGTTTTCTAAATAAAACAAGTACAAAAAAAGTACAAAATGTAAAAACTAAATAAATTAAGTTTATGTTAGCAATCAAGCTAGGGAAGGCAACATGCAGTGCATAATACTAAAAACATTCAAATTATTTCTAAAAATACTTCTAATCAACAAAATAATCGTGTCACAGGGTGAAAGAAACATTTCATAAACCCTTTTTCCGAACAAAGCTGTTAAATTGTTCTATTTTATATCCCAACAGAGAACAAAACAATGTGCATCTTGTCCCACGTCACCGACCGGCAGGAGAAAAGGTTGCAAAAGTGGTTTCAAAAAAGAGGTCTCAAAAAAGTGGTTAAAACAAGGAGGTCCTGAACCAACCACTTCACGCTCCTGCAGGCTATGCTGCAGGAAGGAAGGTATGCTTATTTGTGGCTAGCCTGTGTCTAATTTCTTCCTTCCTGTTGCTGCGTTACGACACCGCTCCTGTGTCCCCGTGTGCTGCCAATGCTGCCGCGACGATCCTTCCACTGGATTGTACTGGATGCAACTTTTCAGCATCCAGCCAGCCCGGAGTGAAATTGAATTAATTACAAACCGCCACTTTAACGCAATTTCTTCCTCATCGGAAGCACGCCAGGATGTGTGTTGTTTCGATAATACGCCCGGATACGCCCTTGGGCCAGTCCACTCGCCCCCGGTTGCACGCGGTCCGCGCGTCATGGTGCCCATTAATTCAATCAGCGGAAAAAGGCTCCCACCGCACAGCACTGCTCACTCTGGAGGGGTTTCGAGGCTTCCACTGCGTTTCGGGGTGATCTAATTTGGATTCACTTTCCGCAGCACAGCAAGTGAGTGGCGAGTGGCGTGTGCATGTGGTGCTTCTAGCCGCCGGCCTTGCCGTGCTACTCCCGGCAGCACCCTTTTTCGATGCACCGATTTGGATACGGTTCAGCATCTAATCCCCTTAAATGGCGGCTCACTCGGGGTCGCCGGGTACTGCCGTGTGACCGCAGGGACGAATGCTTCCGGTACACGGTGGTGGAAAAATGTTCGCTTCAATTAGCTTTGATGCAATGGTCGAACCGGGAAGGACGATCGAGCGAGCCCAGCCCGAGCACGATGAACGAAGCTGCCAAAGAGCTACCGAAACGGATGTTATAGCATCATTAAGTGCATTTGCAATATGGTTTCGCTCGTTTTCTCTCTCTCTCGTGCATGAGGCTGAAGCGCAGCAGTGAGCGTGGCTGATTCATCTTAAGTTAAGAGATATTACTGTTCTACGATGCTGCTAGCCATTCCATCGACATGAATAAAAAAGGAGAAAAAAGTAAATAATTACAATCAAACCTCTTCACATTGCTTTTCGACTCTTGGCAGTTTCTATCATGAGAATTTTGAAAAAAAAACTCGCTTTTATAATTATTCGTTTTAATTTGCATATTTTTTGTTTCAATGCTTATCTGGAAAACATATGAATTAAAAGAAAAAAACAAACATTTACCACATTCATTGGGTTTTGTTCCCAACATCAGATTTAATCATGGCAATTATTTGTTATCCAACTACACACACACACACACACAAACGCACATGAGAGGCGATGGAGCCGGCGATGTAAATTCACCAGTAAAGCACCGGGCAGCACATCAATCGCTCCGTTCCACGCCGTACCCACTGCACCGCACAATTGATGCAAAGTTCGTAAATATCAATTACCTGCCCCGCGAGGAAGTTTGCAAACTCAACGTTTCAGCCCACAACCGCCCACCAGGTAAGCAGCGAACGAACAAATAGTAAAGCGAGTTGTGCACACGGTACAAAACGGGGTTGCAAAACGGTCCTTCTCCTTCGGTATGCGAGCGGGGCCGGCAAAATGGATGTTTTCGTTACGGCACCAGTCCCCAATCGAACAAACAAATAAATTCAATTAAAAAACCCACACCGTTCACCTGCCTCCCAGTGGCGGTCCTTCTGGGTGGACTTCTTGCTCACTGGCGCTGGCCAGTTTCGCCTGCAGGTTCCAAGAAAAGCGAAACCCGGGGGCCGTAAGCCCTTCCTGCTCCGCCGTTACGCCGTGTGTCAGCTAGTTTGATGTTCGCAAGATGAAAAATATGGCAAACCGTTCGGTTGCTGCTCATTATCGTAGCTCTCGGGGAGCCCACACCGGCGACCAAACCCCTTGCCGCTCGCTGCCGGTTTTCCATTTTTCATCGATTCGTCCAAGTTTTACGGGGCGGAGGGAGTTTCCGTTAATTGTTTATTTGTACGGCTGGGGAATTTATTTAATTAGGTCTCGTTATTTACGAGTTGCGCAACCGACTGTGCTGCCCGCAACTGCTTGCGGCAGGGGAAGGCGGCAGTGCACACTCGGTGGGCCAAATCCGTTCCGGTTCCGCTTACACCGGGGAACTGTAGCGAAGTAAGCGGGGGGGAAAAACATAAAACTGAAAAAGAAACGAGCTTCAGCAGCGGACGAAACCGGCAAACGCTCCTGTTATTAATCCCCGTGAACCAGGATCCATCCAGGACGGCCATCCGTTTTTCGATGGGCCACCATAATTCCATCAAAAAGTCCCCCCCCACCCCAGCCTGGCTCATACCCCATACCAGCCTGATGTCAGAAGTTCTGCTGTAAGGAAACAATTATTCCAGTTTTCTAGTTTCTGGCGTTTTATATTTAAAACACACACAGAGGGCATTCGTTGGAGCAGCTTTGAAAGTACGACAAATGTATGAAGATGGGTTTTTTTTTCTCGATCTGCTTGCCAGCTTGACTCGACGGTACCGGAAAGGGCGCCACGGAACCACAACCACATGCTAGCAATCACACATTCTCGTGCCACTGCACACACCCATCCACCCACCTCATTTGTGGGTTCACCGTGTGTTCGTCGGCTGGGGCAGGGAGAGAGAGAGAAAGGGGAAGCCAACTTTTCGGTACGAAAGGCAAGACTACTTACAGCGAATCCATTAAACTTTGCTATCTACCCTTTTCTCAGCGACTCGGGACTTGCCTGCTAGCTCGAGCTAGCCGGGCTCACCGACGCATCCTTGGCGTTTGCGAAAAGGGACATGGTAACGCCCCGTTTTCTTCGGTCTTCGGCAGCCCAAGCATGCTGGTGGCAACGGTGCCCGTACTATTATTGGTATCCCGGGCACACCATCTTCTGCGCCGCCCTTTCTCCCTGTGGGGAAAAGGTAGGAGCTTTTGGAGTGCTTTCACATCCCGAAAGGGAAGGAAACCCCGGTGCAAGCTCACCGCTTGGCACCAAAACCCATCCCATTGCCCATGTTCGCCTACACAAACACACACACGCGCGCGCGCACACCCCCTTTTTTGGGATGGTATAGAGGAAGGGCGGGTAACTTTTGTCGAACAATTTCTCATTAAGATATTTCACTTTTATGGTTTTTGTCTAAAACTTAAACATTGTGGATGAAAATTAGTTTTACACATAGTTCCGACCCTGCCCGCAGGCGAAACTTACACCGCCATCTGTCCGGGGCGTTGCTGCGCGAGAGAACGGGGGGGTGGGGGCGTGGTTGGGCCCAGCAACCGTCGCCCGGAAGAGGGTGGCAAGAGATATTATTCCACAAAATTTCCCAGTTCGATTTGCCGGTGCTTTCTGCTGCTGCTGCTACTGCTTCTGTGCTGCACGGGAAAGTTCCACGTTCCATGGTAACGGTGCGTTACCTTTTTTTTGATGGAGAGTCAAAATTTGGGACAAAGATTACACGGCAAAAGCTACGCTACGGCCCCGGCAGCCGAGCTGCAAAAACGACGCAATCATTTGTAAAGCTTTGATGGGATGGAAAGGGGGTGGGGAGGGGGTCTTAGGTTTTAGGGAAGAGGAAGATTATGAGGCTTTGTGGAATAGAGAAAACAACAGCAACAGCGAACAAGATTCAATTAGGCGAAAGAGTGTAGCATCGTTTAACGGTGTTTTGTTCGTCCTGTTTGAAGTACTGAGCAAAATTGAAATGATGATGTTGTTGTGTGAGTAATTGTACTTCAAGATGGCTTTCAACGACTGCAGGGCACAGTAAAGAGGGCTCCTGATCACTATATAAATAAAATTTCTTTTACTTTGGACATTAAAATACATACAATCTGTCATTCTCCAAACGCAGCTACGCTCCAACACTCAAAATTTTCAAAAAAGTTTGACGCATTGAGAATATCGCATTCAACCAGCAACACTTCAATGAACAAGCCACCTTTGCCAACCTTTGCTGCTATCGACCACAACGTTGAACACCTTCAAGAAGTTTGGATTGGAAATGCTTTAGTTAGCTACACCGCCAAAGCTCTCACCCGTACAGCACATCAACAGCTGCAATCGGTAGACCACTACATGCTGCTTGAGCTTGCAATTGAATTCCCCAGTTCAACTCCCGTATTTGCACAAAATTTCACACATTTTCGGGAGGGTTGCAGAAGACGTTCCTTCGCTTCCTCGTACCTTTTTAATTTCAAAGACGGATTGCACCGAGCGGCAAACAATCGCAATCGCACTGCGATGTTATGCCACCTTTTAAGTGCATTCTTTTCCGTCCCGGGAGGGGGTACACCGGCAATGGGTAGGAAATCAGCTTTCTCGATTTTTGCAAACACTAACGCATCGTTACGAGTACCCCATTTCGTATCGTTTTCTTCGGCGATAGCTGGCGGTTGAATGGATGCTGCACAGCGGTTGCTAAAGTTGTTCCACTTTTCGCTTCACCCGTTTGCTATCCCGGTATAATCCTCCCTCGCCGGCTCATTGTCACTGGCGAATGCAGTCGATGTGAAAGGATTTGAAAGTGGTCCCGCCGGGCGCCCCCCATTTTCTACCCATCAAAGCAAACAAAAACGCAATTCACGACCCATTTTCCGCACTGCTTGCCAGCAGTCGAGAGGGTGGCCGAACCGAAATTGAAGCATCCCCCACTCACATACCGAACTATGTGCTATTATGTATGTGAAACTGCTTCCCTGCAAGTGCACTTTTCTATCGCTTGTTTTCAAATTCGCGTCGGCACGCAAAAGAAAAGGGTACAGATGCGCTGTTGCGGCGGTGGCTGCGGCACGGTGGGCGCTTGGAATTTCGCCTGTCGACCGAAACGACAGCAAAGCGCTTCCGCAAGCGCTGTGTCGCCCGTTCCAACCGCACCAACCAGGTTGTGCCGTGTGCGGAGTGTTCGATAAGATTTACACGTCTCAGGCTTGAGTGTTTTCCCTTGAGGATATTTTGCCATTTTTTCAACCCTCCGTCGCACACGGTAAACATTCCTGTGTACTGTGCGAGTTAGCTTGCTCCATGCACCTTTCTCGCGAGTTGTGTATTTTCGAATGAATTTTGCGTGTGTGTGTGTGTGTGTGTGTGTGTGTGTGTGTGTGTGTGTATAGCACACAGGTGCGATTAAGCTTGAGCGTGCCTTTGAAGAAGGAAAATCTGTTTGCAAGCTAGGGCAATGTGCAGCTCAAGTGAAAGCTATTCAAGACGACGAAACGCATTGCTTCTATTCGCTTCTTCAACTTACAGCAATTCAAAAGCGGAAAACATTTGCACAACAGCCAAATGATAGCGTTCATTGGTACAATACCTAGTTAGCTTGGTTGTGCGAAGGTAAGAAGCATTGCAATTGAATGGTTTTAGCTACACTGACGAAGGTTGATGATATGTGCACAATTTATATTGCACTTTGTGAATTACTGACGCAAATGAAGTAGCTTTTCAGTTACAATGTTACTCTTCTACCACATCAAAAGTGATATCGTGTGATTTATAATTACATTGAATAATTACTTCAAATTTTCCTCTTCATTTTGTTGCTTGCCTGGTATTCGTCATTCAAACAAGAGGGGCACATTGGCTAGATGTTAATGCCTGTTTACATCTTATTACATTTTCAACTTGACACGCCATATAAATAGGGTAAATGTACCAATAGTGGGGCAATTTGTGATGGTACCGATGTGTTTTAATGGATTTAAAGTGTCAGGAAGAACATTTTCTGAATATTTTAACACATAGCAATTGTAATATGTTTTATCTTCGCAATCACAACCATTTTTACCCTGGAATACATCAAATTTACGAAAAAATACAAATTTTTGTGGCTGCTTCGTTGTACCTATAATGGTGGTATGGTTCCTATAGTCGTCTTATTGTGTTCCTATAGTGGTGGTAAACAAAGATGCATCAAAAACGGTGTATAATATCAATGAAACTTAGTTTGGAAGCTGATTTCGATGTAATAGCAAGGACTACTGCCATAATATTGGTTTCTTCCGTAATTTGATCGTAAAAAAATGTATAAATTTGATCGATGAAACTATTGAATAAAGTACTGCATCACATCTGTTGTCAACCTACACCCGGAAGAGTGTGCTTGATTTGAAGTCAAATTTTCATTCAGCCATATAAGCGAATTTTGGCCTGTTTTTGGTAAATTACATAACATAAAACTCGTTTCTGTTGCTTATTTAAGTGAAAACAGTACGACATGTCGAAAATATTCTCAAAAAAATCTAAAATGACCTGTTTTTATTGATTTTATAATTATAACCACTATAGGAACATGCCTGATTTGTGTACCTATAATGGCACTATGGTAAAAAACACTTAAAAATGCATAAATATGGTCAAAAGGCAAATAATTTTGGTAAAACAATAATATCACATACCAGTTATGTTGAACGTTAACTGAAATATGAGTTTCGTTATGAAATCCTAAGGATTTTGGAAAAATGTTGACACATTTCACAAAATAATGGATTTTTCGGTCACTAAGTAACGGAATGGCCCCATTTAACTTTTAAACCCTTTGTAAAAGGCTAAAGAACATTTCACACTAACGTAAATAACTTAATTACTTTTAATTTGCCGTATAAACCGCATTTTAGTGCAATACCACCACTATTGGTACTACCACCACTATAGGCACATTTACCCTAGCATTGCTGCCTTTAATTGTATGTTTTTTTGTAATACCGTTAAGCTTGTTGCATTGATATCAGTGCGAAGAGACACCGTTCAAGGGGTTGCGAAATTAATTCCATTAATATCTGCTTCTGCATAGATTCGTTATAGTGTATTTCAATTACAAATTATCCTAAAAACTATGTTTAATGTAAAAAATTACAAATATGTACTTACATTGTACTTGTATTCATTTACCACTGCCTCAAATGCGTTGATGCGTCCACAAATGATGCAAAGACACAATATGCTTACAGGAGTAAGATTTCCCTTCCAGTACTTCCACTGCCACAGCAGGAACAGCAAATAGCGTACGATCGCTTTACTTGCCTTTTCTCGCCTGAAAACCTTCCGGTACGCTTCCTTCGCTAGCCGCGAAAGCAGAGAAAACATACAATGAAAAAAACAGGCACCCAGAGAATGCGCGGATGTTAAAAGTTGAAGCGAGGAGATTTTTTTTTTATTTCTCAACGCCCCCCTCCCAACAGTGGTGGAAATATTTAAACGTGAATAATTTTCACATCATTCATAGATCAAACGCAGCGAACCGGGTTGCCTGCTTTCCTTTCGCAGCATTGCTGAAAGTCCGGGACAGGGAAGGTCCAGATTCCGGAAATGACACGCTGGTATGTGCTCGTTTCGCGAGCAGACTGAGGAGTGTGTGTGTGTGTGTGCGTGGAAAGGAGAGGCATGGCTTGCCAGCGGAGTTGTGAGAGATACAGGAAAGCACAATTACCCTTCCCGTTGGTTCTGGTTCTGGTTTATCTCCGTTCTTTCTGCCTTACTAGCCACACGGCAGCTACGTCATGTAATTTGCAGCTCTAAGTGCTCATGCTAGTCGCGCTGCCTCGTTTGTAATAAATACTCAGAAGCTGTAGTAACATTTGTGTCGAACCCAAGGCAAAATGGCAGTGGAAGGCCATCGTGTAAAATTGCACACAATTGTGCTCATACCATGCCACGGGGTGGCCCGAGTAGCCTAGGAGCAGGAGGCAAAAAAAGTTTATCACAACTAATTCGACGTTTATATGTAGCGTTCCGCGCTGCAGCCCTTGACGAGTTCGAGTTTGTTTTTCCTCCTTTTCTTGCTTAGCTGTAACATAGAACTCGTCGTTGTTTTTTGATACTGCAACTACAAATAGAAAAACACACACACACACAACCTCAGCGACTGTCAAAGTGAAATGAACACCTTCAATGAGCTTGGCCGTTCCCATACACGTTCCGGGTGCCCGGTACGTGACGTTGGGTCGGCTCTAGTTGAACACGTGCAATACCTTTTCCTAGTGCCATCGGGTAGGAGAGAAAAGTGACCAGCAAGGTAACCACAGAAGGGTATCATCGATGCGACTAATCATCAACCCTCATGCCCTACTGCTTCAGCTCTCCATTTTCCCTCAGGTTTCAGAACGAAACCGAAAGCAAAGATATTTATCGCTAACGCTCGAGTCACCCTTGTTTGGGGAAAGATACACAACTTTACCATCGTTGGGGGCAGTGTGCACGGTGGGAAGGTACGGGTAGGGCAGGGTTTTAAAATATTCATAAATCTTCGACTGCAACTGCACTGCGGATAACCACTATCGGCAGAAATCTTGGGTCGGCAATTGGATGGCAAAGGAAATTGTGGTTGAACATGCTGCCCATTTCGTCAGGGTCCAATAATTGCACCGGTCACCCTTTTGTGTATGTGTGTGTGTGTGTGTGTGTGTGTGTGTGTGTGTATGTGTGTGTGTGTGTGTGTGTGTTTGTGTGTGTGTGTGTGTGTGAGTGTGTGTGTGTGTGTGTGTGTGTGTGTGTGTGTGTGTGTGTGTGTGTGTGTGTGTGTGTGTGTGTGTGTGTGTGTGTGTGTGTGTGTGTGTGTGTGTGTGTGTGTGTGTGTGTGTGTGTGTCTGTGTGTGTGTTTGTGTGTGTGTGTCTGTGTGTGTGTGTGTGTGTCTGTGTCTGTGTGTGTGTGTGTGTCTGTGTCTGTGTGTGTGTGTGTGTGTGTGTGTGTGTGTGTGTGTGTGTGTGTGTGTGTGTGTGTGTGTGTGTGTGTGTGTGTGTGTGTGTGTGTGTGTGTGTGTGTGTGTGTGTGTGTGTGTGTGTGTGTGTGTGTGTGTGTGTGTGTGTGTGTGTGTGTGTGTGTGTGTGTGTGTGTGTGTGTGTGTGTGTGTGTGTGTGTGTGTGTGTGTGTGTGTGTGTGTGTGTGTGTGTGTTTGTGTGTGTCTGTGTGTGTGTGTGTGTGTGTCTGTGTGTGTGTGTGTGTGTGTGTGTGTGTGTGTGTGTGTGTGTGTGTGTGTGTGTGTGTGTGTGTGTGTGTGTGTGTGTGTGTGTGTGTGTGTGTGTGTGTGTGTGTGTGTGTGTGTGTGTGTGTGTGTGTGTGTGTGTGTGTGTGTGTGTGTGTGTGTGTGTGTGTGTGTGTGTGTGTGTGTCTGTGTGTGTGTGTGTGTGTGTGTGTGTGTGTGTGTGTGTGTGTGTGTGTGTGTGTGTGTGTGTGTGTGTGTGTGTGTGTGTGTGTGTGTGTGTGTGTGTGTGTGTGTGTGTGTGTGTGTGTGTGTGAAACGTTATCAGGCACTATCGGCACACCATTGCAACCGAACCAACTGAGCTTGCTGACTTCAGGCTGTAGCCTCTCGCTTAGCTTCAGGCCAGGCCTGATGAACTGGACCAGCCTGTGGTCATCGTGCCTGATGCTACTTCATGCAGATCATCACTTGGCATACTGTGTGGTGATACTATCACAGTGCTCTTCGAACGGAGTGCAGCTACTAGCCACTCCTAGCGACTAACATACAGCCTAACTTACACAAGATAATATTAAAACAATCAGTTTATTAGTAGGAACAATGAGACAACTCACAACAAAGCACACCGTTTGGCTAAACAATAAACGGAAGCGTTGGATCAAGATGTCACAATGGCTTATCTACAACTCAACAGCCCGAATCGAACAGAATTACAACTCGTCGGCTACTGTAATCAGGCTAATAATTGTTTCTAGCTTCCTCGGTACGATTTCACTTGCCCGCCTTGGTGCAAAAGCCCCACGGTAGAAAGGCAAACGAGATATGTTATTTCAGAAAATATGTCGGTTTCGACAACGATTTCTACCTCCCCACCTGCACATACACAGCAAGTAGCAAGCACATTCGGTATGGCAAAGTTAGGTCTCTGTGGTTTTGTGTGAGTGTTTCTGGGAAAGGGCGCCCACACTGCTTCACGGCGAGCCATTGGAGCGCTTTTCGACATTGGCTTCCATTCTACCATACCGTTGCATGCACACCCCATGCCCGGCAGGCATCTATAGAGAATGCCAAAACGAAACTTTGGGCCCCCGTTGCCGTCTCGCCGCTTTCAGCTCCGGAGCGCCACAGGCTGGAAACTAATCTCAACAAGCTTCCTGTCTCTGGTTTGACGCTACTTTGGTTGAGAACGGCCGGGCCACTGCTCATCGCACAGCACAGATCAAAGCCATCGGGTAACACTGGTAAAACGCTCTCCGCCAGCGTACATCGATGAAAAAGCGATTAAAGTCATCTCTCTGGCCTAATGCGGGTTGCTGCGGAATGACAACATTTCTACAATTTCCACTGGCTTAGGTAAGGGTTTTATGGCTTTTCTGCGAGCAATGGGATGAGAAGCAATCCTGAGGCGAGCATATTTCAATCAATTTCACACACTGTTTATAGGGGATTTTTGTTATTCAAAAGAAATTTTGATTTTGCCCCCGGTCTTTGATTTGCCCAAGAAAAAATTGCAACAGAAACCATAAATCAGTCGGCACGCCTACGTTACCACGCACACACAAAAAGGCATAAGGCACACAGAGATGTTCTACGAACGGACCAAAGTTTGCCGAGTAACTGGTTGTCAACAGGTCACTTAAAATCATTGAAGGTAATTAAATTGTTTACGATGTTACAGGAAAACTCCAACACTCGGTATTTTGCGTGGAAAATATTCACTTTTCCACGCAACAAATTAAACAACCACGCAGCGGCCACAGTTGCTTGATGGCCTACCGGTTTACCATTCAACGCTTTCCATTTCATTGCGCTTTCACAGTGAGATACTGTTGCTTTGCCTGAGCGTAGGCGGGCTCGAATAAGCTTCACCAATGGTAAATATACATGTTAAAGCGTTTCGGAGAGCTACCACCGGCAGGGCTGGTTTTATTTTTAGATTCTAGCTAGTTAATTAGCAGCATTACACGGATTCGAGTTGACTCTACTCTTTAACACTTATTTACAGCTAATTCCAATAAAGGCTTGAAAAGCTAACGTACCTTTTGTCCATTTAATATTAACGTTTGATGAATCCTTGTATTTGTTTTTATTCCGACTATAATACAATGTAATGCAACGCGGTACGTACGCTGTAGTGAACAGCTAACATCAACTAGCATTCCGGTTATGCACCTGCTTACCATGAAGCGCAAGCTGCCGCGATGCAGAGCGTTTTTAATAAATACGTCTCCCTCCCTCTCCCCCCCCCCCTCTTTGCGTGTAGGCATAGTGCTTGTCAAACGCAGCAGCATCCATTGTTTACGTACCTACAGCTCTGATGCGTGATGCATTTGTGTGGCTTTGAGGGTCAGCGGTTCATGCTAACATTTAGCGAGCGTTTCTCACCGTGATGGAAATAGTCCCGGTCCCGGTGCGAAAATGATGCACCATTTCATGCCTCAACGCATCGGAACGGACGATGCGCAGCGCTGGTGAGCGAAGCGCATACATTACGGGCATAATTATCGTGCAATGCTAACTGCGGCTTCAATTACCGTGAAGCTCAACAATTGAAGCGAAATGTATTGCAGGCACAGGTACGTTAAACAAATCCATTGCCATTGTTAGATTTATGCTGGTCGTTCATTGGGTAAGGCCGGTGAAAGGACACTTAGTGATAAGCCGATCAACTCATTTCTTCCATATAGTGCAGCATAATTTGTTAATGTTTTCATCCAAATAGCTATTATGAAATTTTTACATTGTATTTTTTTTATTATGGCTTTTCAACCTGTATAATAATGACATAATTGATGTGTCACAGTTTTCTATCGACAAACAACGTGAATTACAGCAGAATGCGTCAGTGAAGTTGCAACAAAGTAAGGAAACTAGTCATAACGCCAATACACCTAATGCGACATCTATCAAAAAGGTTAGCGGATTCTATTCGGTAAGAACATTCACTTCAATATCATCTAGATGTTTGAAAAGCAAACAAAAATATTGTTGATTATCTTCTACTTCCATTCCCCGTTGTGTTATTACACATAATTGTGTCACAGAAATAGCCTCCGACTAATATGCCAAGCTTGTGGAGAAGCTCACCATTATGGAAACCGTACTGAATCATTTATTTTCCCTCAAAGCTTGCACTGTAGCATTTTCCAACCATTTCCCATACCAACAGCTTCTCAGGCGCAAACTGTCCGGCAACGCGGCGGTCGGTCCGGAGACGCGGTTCGCTTTCGATCTGATTTACGTTCAATCTTTCAAAATGATGCCAGCCGGAAAACAACGGCACACACACACACACACGGCATCATCCGGCAACACACGCGTATGCATATTTTATTGTTCGATTTCGTGCAATATTGAATCCCATCAGCTTTCGAGTTGGAGTTTTCACCAAACACCGTCCATGTGCCGCCCCAAAACGCAGAACGGAAAGAGAGCTTTCAATACTGCGCCGGTTGTTAGTTTGGTATTCTTTTCGGTTCATTTTGTCAGCCCCAAAGGTAGTGTATGTGCATGCGTGCGGGCATTTGTGTGTCTGTGAGCACATTCATATTCGGTACGAATGGAGCGATTTTTCCATTTCGAAGCAGCTGTAATATTTCGTGCAGATACATTTTTCATCCAATCCGGGGGACTGTCGCTCGTTTGACGGGTGCTGAAATTGGTTGGTATGGATTTCAGTTTTGTGCAATACTAAGCGGTCGTCTCAGGAGGTAAACGATGCATTGAATGTTGTGATGATATGGCGTTGTTGGGTCATAAATAGAGAGCATCGGACGAAACATGCATTCGTCTTTATGTTGTTCTAATAACTTTTTTTATTTTCATCCAATAAAACCCCGGGTTTCGAAGCCATTCATATTAATTGTAATTTACCAAAATAAAAAATAAAAAAACAACTTCTCCGAAAATAAACTTCATTTTCAACTCCGCCAATATAACTAGCACACTGATTTTAATTACACGCCTCAAAACGAGGGTTTTCAAAAAACTTGTTCCCCAAAAACCTTTGCACCGGTGCAGCTACGAAGGCAAAGCAATGTATCTTCTAGCAAGGCAAGAGAGAAGGATTAAAAATGTATCGTCTCTATTCAATCCCCACTCGTGACGATGCAGAAATGTCGTCTTTTGGGGAACGGCTTACCTCTCGCACAAAACACTCCGTTGATCGCTCGAGGTGGGGCTGGAGGAATATAAGGCGCGGCGCGGAAAACATACCGAGTGAAACTTCCCTTTCAAGCACGCAAATCGACACACCGTTTCGGGGAAGCTCATGATACTATATGTGTTGATAGCATCGGCAAACAGTGGCATGTTTGGGCCCGGTTTTCTATTCTACTCAAACAGAGCGCTCAGTGAAAGCAGCGGCGCAACCGGCACCTACAACCCTTCTGCCCAGATTTAGAGAGAGAAGGAGAGAGATTTAAAGGAAAAGAGTAAGGATGAAATATTTCCACTGCCAACAGTTTCCAAAAAGCTGGTTCGAGAATCTTTTGAATTGCTGGGCGACGAATATATTTGAAGCTTTTTGACAGCAGCTCAGTTCCGCATTTCTTGTACGAACGTACGAATCTGTCCAACGTGTAGCAACGGACAGGCAAGAAACCCATACACACATTCCCGGAAGAAAGGCGTTCCTTCAGCTCTATGTGAGCCGGTGTGTGTGTTTATACAGTGTGTATGTGTTTCATCCTTTGCCTGCTTGCATGCCGGGCAAATGCAATCCCATTTCAGGTTGGCTTCTTTGCTTTGATAATTTCGACTTCTTCGTATTGCTAGCGGAATAGTTAGAAATCGGTACGAAGCTTCATTTCAATTCCCGGTTTGCGAACCGGTTGCCAGTCAGCCAACAGTATCGAAGACAGAATTTTCTTCAGCCTCAGCCACAGCAGAAACGGAGAAGCAACAGAAGAGAGAAAGAAATGTGAGAACACGGGAAAGAGCAATGAAATCTTCAAATACGCAAACACGTGTGTCGCGGCTGTGTCCATCGAGGCATGGTTTGAGTTGCGGAGCGTTGCTGCAACCCGACCTGTCACCATTGCCAACGCCGCTCTACCCTATTCATCGAAAACCAAATTTTGGGTTGTCGTATAGAACACTCACACCGTCACTGGAAAGATTTGCCTTGGTGACCAATGCAATTTTCCAGTGCAAAACGCGCAGTAGATGATGCGATCAAAGCATTATTGCACAAAGCTTTCATTCCTTTACCCAGTGTGCACTGCTATTGCTTCTGGTTCGGTGCGCACCGGAGGAAGTTTAGATTTTTGTATACCTTTTTTTTCAAATCTTTTCCACACCTTCAAAGCAAAACATTTCGCACGCGACGGTGGCGTTTGCGACGGTGCCGAGCTTCCTGCTCATTAAAGCAGCGCCTTGAATCGGACACATGGCAATAGGTACCGGTAGGTGCGAGGTGCCAGAACGGTCTTTTGAAATACTAAATTTTGCTGGAAAGAGCTGACTCAAAACGATCGCTGCCGCTTGCTGAACAAACAATTTCACGAGATGGGAATTGATGTGTACGTTTTTAATTATGCTGTATTTGGGCGTATATGTAGAAGGAACCGCAGAGAGTTGTTGTTTTAGCTCGATTGTGTTTGCAAGGTGGTTTAATACGAGAGAAAGAGAGAGACAGAGAGAGAGAGAGAAAGAGAGTTCTAAACTATTCCTGCCTTCAAAGCAAACCACTGTTTAGCACATGCTTCCAACACACAGTAACAAACCGCGATAAGAAATCATTTTACTCGTCCAGTGATTTGGATTGGAAAAGATTAAAGCTTCAACTGTTTTTCCTTACCCTATCCACCCCCCCCCCCCCCTTACCACTGATATCTTTTCCACCCTCTGAAGTGAAAACGCTCCTAAATGCCACCGATAGAACTTACACCAAAGTGCTGGTCGCAGAAAAACGCCAAGCACGTGTCCCTTTTTTCCTCCCTTTTGTTCAACATCATACGCAATCAGCGAACTGCTGCTGCTGATCAGTGCAGCAAATGGTGGTAGCTGGTTTGCCGCACTCCTTCGTTTGGGGAAATGCAAAAAGTGCCGGTAACGCCCCAAAAATTAAAGACTCTGCTTCCCCGCCAGACGCGCGCGTGTAAAGTTGTTTTCGATTCTATGCTCTCCGTACTGCGTTTTTTTGTCTTACGTTGAGAGGATTTTTGTATTTTTTTTTTTGTTTTGCACACCACAATTCCCACCACCCGCTGCACACGTTACACGGTTGTTGCCAAGCGTTCGGTAGCCGGATGGGTTCGGAAAGCCGACGGCTGCTGGCCGACACCCGTTAGTGGCAGCCGGCGTGACTGCGAAAAGGTGTCAAAATGGCCACGGGCTGGAATGTTATTTCCACGCTTCACAAATGCTCGTTTCCGGTACGATTGGCTAAACCCCATCAGCCTTCAGTGCTGAATGGGGCCGAATGGGGACGCACGCGGGAAACGAAGGGAACGTACGCGGCCGACAACATCAACATCAAACCTGACCAACTCCCGTCAGCGGTTCGGTGAGCCAAACGGCAAGCAAGAGAGGGATGCAAAAACCCGAGCACCGAGACGTACAAGGCTCTCTCTCTCTCTCTCTCTCGTCGGACCACTCGTCGGGCCGTGTTCCGGACGAGTTGTATAACTACACGCGGCACCATATGCAGATTATTCGGTCGTTGTCGATTTTTCATGTCACGCCAGCGGTGGAGGGCGTCCGATGGGGAAGCCGAATCGAATTGGCGATCGCCGGAAATCAACTGTCGGCGTACCTACCGAACCGCGCAGGGGTCTTTTGCATCTTGCCTGCTCCGGAAGGCCAGTGCGCCCGGCAAGTGTGGTTTGCTTTTTGTGCCACTTTTTGCACCACACTCCACCGCGGGAATAGCACCGGTCTCTTTGTAGATTTTTTTTATTTTTTTGGTTTCAATCCACAGTAGCGTGTTGCGCGATCGGTGCGGCAAGAAGCTTCCATCTCCTCTGGCGGAAGCCAATGAAATCACCTCTCGGAAGTTCGCCTCGGTGCGATTGCGGGATGGGAATTGTTTTTTTTTCTTTCTTTCTTTTCTGCCGATCAGCCGACAGCCATTAAAAAGCATCGAACAACGTCTGTTGGTGGTGGAGTGTAAAAATCGAGCATTGCAAACGGGCGAACACGAGCAGGCCGAAAGAACAAGGCAAGCAAACAAACAAACAAAAAAACGTACCTGCCACTGGCCATGTCGCAAATGCCGCAACCGATACATTCCGTCAAAATGCACCAAATGCTAGCTGGCTGATCAGAAGCTACTAGCTGTGCTTTGGTGCCGATTCCAAACCTATCGCTTTCTCTTTCCGATGCCCCAGTCGCCCTTTTTCTCCGGCGAGCATATGTTCCTCCCTCTGCCAACTTTGGCCCACGCGAGCCAGTAGTGTGGCGATGTGTGTCGGAGGCAAACATTTCACTCAGTGATTGAATTTACGTGGAACCGAGTGTGCACCCGAGCGGCCCACCCATTCAACCGTCCAGACCATCTGTCCACCGGCGTGCGTTCTGGCGTTGGCGCAATTGAATTCCTAGTCCACATCGGGCTCAACAATTCGATTTACAGACGCGCCAAAACACGGCTGCTTAGAGGCGCATGCCACTGCGCTGTGCGATGCTTTTGCCAGGGGTGTTTTTTTGCTGCTGCTGCTGCTGGAAATCCCTATTGAAATTACACACATCCAGTGACGCACTGGCGGTAGTATCAAACAGACAAATCAAACATTAATCATCATCGAACGAGCAGAAAGCCTTTTATGCTCGTGGCACGCTGAATTTGTTTGATCTTTAAAGCATTTTTCTGGTGAATCAGACACGCACAGGGCAAAGGTGGGTGGACGCGTCTAAACGCCTAATGACCAATGCGAGCAATGCAGCGAGTCGTGTTAGTATTGCCAGTTCAACATTTCAATTCAATGTATGCTAAACTAAACAATCTTGTTTTACATGGAATTGTGAAAATTGAAGTTGACTGTATGTGAAATCACTCAAAAGTGTAAAATACAACTTAAATCTTTTTGCTGTATTTGTGCGAAAACTTGCGCAAAATATATTGATTCAAAATACATATTCAAACGCCAAGCACCACCTTTGCATACTTTCAGGCGCACCAAGCTTTTCGAACGATGGTGCATTTGTTTTTAATCCCAAACCAATGTCAATTGCGGTGTCATTGCCGAGCAAACGTCCTTTCAAAGCTATTTATGCTGTCTAAATAATTGTGATCTTACAGCTTTGCCCACGCCTCCAGCGCCCGTCCCGCACTAAGCAATTAAAATTAATCCCTTACTGCAGCGTAAAAATCTTTTAATTAAATATCTGCTGCACTCTCCCGCCAGTAATCTAATCCGTTGCCACTACAGCTTAATTGAATTGTGACACACTAACCGAGACCGAGCCGGCCGAATCGATCTCGCTCGCCCTCTACCAGCTCGGCCGGAGAGTTCCGGTTCGCCTCTTCCGGTTTCCGCCCAAGCCAATGCAATTATTTTTCGATCAATATCCTTTTCTTATCCTTGCGCAACCTTGCCTTTTCACATCGTCGGTCAACCGAACCGATCCACTAACCTCAGCTCAGTTAATCTCACAAACAGTGCACAAACGTCTTTATCCGCCGGCTTTGCTACCCGCAACCGGGCACGCCACCCACCCACCCACCCCAGGAAGCTCGTAGCGCGTTGCGAGCGGATCCGCTCGCCGTAGAATTGATTTCAAGGAACAAAACACTACATTTCCGCAATCCGGCCAAGGTTCATCGTTTCTTGTCTCTTGCCTCTACCCAAAAGGGCTGGGACATTAGCTTCGACTTTCGATAAATTGATTGAGACCGCTTGACCCTGAAGCGGCAGGAAATGTAAAACAAATGCCCGAGTGCCCCTTAGGAAGTGGTGGCAGGGGGGAGAAAACTTTTCTCACCGTACCGGAAACCGGAACCTGGAGGTACGACGGACACAAACTCACACATACACACACACAGTCTTTTCGTTCGCATTTCGAAGGGCTAAACGAAGGAGAGAGCGAAAAAACGGTTCCGGATCGTTGCGATAAACTGGCTGAAGAACGAGCCAAAACTTTCCAGAATTTGTGCGGCGACGATGGGTTGGAAAAGTCTGCCAGAAAAGTATCTTACGAATTGCGGGTTGGCCGGGCAGGTCCCTTAGGAAGATAGCAGAATTTATGATTAGCACCGGGAGCACACGGTTGGGAGAGTGCCCCGAGCTGCTTTAAAAACGAGCAAATCACCCCGTTCTTGCTGGATTATCGCGACGCAACGGCTCGCAGCAAAAGCGCAGCAATAAGCGAGCCAAACCCGCCACAACTCATGATCCCAACTGTCGAACCAATCATTATAATTTCACTGTACAAATGACCGTACCTGATCGGGCCAGGTTCCTTTCCCTGCGCTGCCTGAAACGTGTCTCATTTGCATTTGCGCTGCAAATGTATGCAAAGTAAGCAGCAAAGTAGGCAGCGAGACCATACCCACGGCCCGGGCGTACCCATACGGCCGGGGCTGTTAAAGTGCTGATAAATTGCACCAGATAAATGCATAAATTCTAGCCGCTTTTCTAGCGCCCCATACTGAGAGAACCCCCTGCTCGGGCTCGAACGCATCTCGAACGGGCGCGCGCACGTTTCGCGTACCGCACTGAACGAGTTTATGATTCCCTCGTGCTGTGAAATGGGCTTGCCGTACTTCGCGCGCTAATGGATCTGTTTCGTGACGGGCGTGTTTTTAGGTGCCTTTCTTCTGCACCACCGCCTGACCATTGTTGATGGTGGTAAAAGTGCGTGCCGTAGGGAAGTGTTTCTGTTTCTTGTGCCGTTTTCCAGCAACGAGAAAGGTACGGGCGACGTGTTGATGTACATAAAGTATACATTAATCGTACAGAAACATATCTCGATCGGCGGTAAAACATAGGCAACCGACGCTTTTCCCTTTGGTCTGACATTAACTTCGAAACATTTACATCAAGCGATACTATAGTTTTACCTCCATTGCGCCGTCGGTAAGTGTTACGCAAAACAGCTCAATGTCATCGTCCATCGTTTCTGCCTTACTAACACTGCCTTACTTTTTTTGCATACCATCAGTCCAGTTCCGAGGTTCGTTAAACACTCTGCTACTGTCGAGTGGAAAGGTCAATAGGACACACGTACGGAGCTAAAGGAACATTCTGTCCTGACTCCTTCCTTCCATCACCAGAATAGGAAATCAAAGAGAATCTCATCAACTCCTTCCAAACGGTTGTCGCTTTGCCCCTCCGACTACGACGAAACCTGGGCCCGGCCCACTGACGGTGCAATTGATGCCAATCAGCATCGCACCACCCCGGAGCTATCGGAAGCCCTGCCTCTTCAGCTGTGCAGGAATGAGATCCCATTTAAATGCCATTGATCTACGACTGGTTGGAGTTTAATACGTGAGCTATTTACGGGCGAGAAAGAGTCTTTCCCACCCCTGAACCCGGGGGCAGTGCTGAGAGTGTGAAGCTTTCCGACTAACATTCGACCACGACATCTCAACACGCAGAAGGATTGAGGTGGAAGGATAGTGAGGCTGGACAGCCCCGCGGGAGACATGGGCACGGGAAAGAAAGGGGTTGCTCACGAATGCTCCAGTGGGTACTGCCGAGCGGGCCGGGCGAAAAACTCGACCACTTACCCGCAGTCAGTCACGCGCGGCTCCATTAGAGAAATCAAAGAAACATTATTAGCTGGCATTATTGTACTTTGCGTGGCCGGGCATGGGACGCCACGGACTTGCAGGGCACACGAAGCATCAGCTAGTTCGTCCCCGCCGGCTCTCTAGGGACTCGCCGGGACTGGCACAGCGCACTGGCGCGGTGGACGTGTGTGAACTCGAGATTCGCTAAGCCTCACCGGGATTGAGTTGGGCCGGCACGGGGGACGGAACCGTTCCAGGAAGCAGACCTTGTTCAGCCTCGAAGGGAGAGAAAGTGGTTGAGCTCACAGTGACTCCCCCAACGTCCACTTTGATCCCCCCGGGCCCCCGGTGCGCGCACGCTCTGGAGCGTTCGATGGGAAATGTTTTATTCCGAGCGCGTAACACGATCCTTATAAATCAATGAATCTGAATAGTTTTACACCACCACCACCACCAGTTACAGCAGCAGGCGGCAGTAGCCACTGGCCAGAGGTGGACGCGATATCAAGCAGTAGGGCGGAGCCTTTTGTGCACTTTGTCGATGCGTGTCCGCGTGTGGCGGCTAGTCTGCTGGGGTAAGGCAGGTAGGGCAGACCCGGGCATGGCCTCGTTTTTTTACGAGCTTCGAAATGTCAATACGTGACTGTGCGCCGAAAATTGGCGTAGGCATCGGCGAGGAAACTGCAGAGCTGCCGCTTACGGTTCGCACGTGCTCAACTCCGGCATCCGGTTCGTGTCGTGACGCCCCTCCGTGTCCATCGCAGATCTCCCAGGAATGACGCGTACCAGAAGTCATCCACACCCCCAGACACCAAGTGATGAGCAAGTGTTTTATATCGCTTTCACTGTGAGCGGTCTGTGAGCACATCCGCGACCCGAGCAGATTCGCATGTATTTCATGGGGTTTCACTTTTAGACCTGTGTGCACTTATCCTATCTGAAGTGGAGCTTCGAGCGTGGGCGCCTTCAGCCATCCGAACGTGTGGAAACGGACCGGGAGAGTTCATTAAAGCGAATCCACCAACTGATCCACCAACGGGTTCAACGGGTGTCATCCGTTTGATTTTATGTACCATTCTGGAATGAATTCCTCGAATCAATATATGGCAGCGAATCCGGTGCGAACGAGGGGAGGAAAGGAACATTGCGTTTTCACGTGCAGCTTGCCAAGCGCACTACACGCTTCTTCAATGAATTATTCATTAACGAACGGTTCGATTTAATGGAAACATCATCACGGTGTGGATGCCAACCCTCCACTTCCGCGCTCCATTCGCCGTATCGCTTCGCATGGCTACAAGATGCCGGAAGTAGGGCGTAAAGGGCGCAAAGAATGAGCCAATCGCTTCCATGCGGAATGGTTGATTAGCTCTTTTTACGCCATTCATGTACGAGCGTGTGTGTGTGTGTGAATGAACGGAAGCTTGTGTGCGTGCTTTCCACAAACCGGAAATAGTCAACATATCCTTGTGGGGAATCGTTTTTTTGCTATATTTTCGTTAACTGACCGCTCGCATACGAAGCGTCCGGCTGTGCGTGTTCACGTCCTTGAGCGCGGCCCATGCCCATGTGCTGGTCATTATCGATAGCACATATCTAATTAGTCCGTAATTATAACTGTTCTGCTTTTAGCTTGTGTTGGGTAGGGCAGGGAAAGGTTAGGCATTGCTCTATTGTTTCTTTTACCCTTTGCTGCTAGCAAGTCGTGGCAGTTTATTCTTCCATTAAAAGCAAATTGTACGTGACCGACAAAACCCCACGCATGTACGATCGATCGAGCGTGACAGATGGTTGTAAGTGTGTGCCTCGCTTTGTTTGCACTCAATATTTACTCTACATTAATGTAACATAGATGAGATTCTAGTCATCTTTAGTAAGGATGTAACTCGCTTAACTTCTGCAGCCCGTCGCAGTTGTCGTCGCACAACCAATAAGCTACTTTCGAACCATTCAATTACAGCGTCCCCATTGTCGGTGCAATGAACCAATGGAGCGTTCAAAATGGGCACGCTTTAAGCTTGCGGGCGCATAATTTAGCTTCCAAAACAAACAACCACATTGACGTCTAATTATGCACAAACGCAACCGAATCGATCGGGGCCGATATTGTCCGACATAAAACAGCACAAAAGCACCGCACCGAACAGCAGCGGCCCAAGTGAAGCTTTTCATTGCTACCATTCATATCAGCTTTGTATCCTGTTTCCTGTACGTTGACATACACAGAAACCCCAACCTACTACACGAACCGACATACCGGTGGTTCCGTGGTTTAGTACAAAAAACATCGCTTTTCATTTCAAGCGGGTTGGCTGCTTGTGCCACGAACAAACAGCGGCTGTCGGTTGCCCGAAAGGGCGCTTTAATAGTGAGCCGTTACATCCTGCAAACACACACACACACACATACACACACCCATGGACAGACCCGTGCCCCACAACCCACACTCGGGGCTGCGGTAGCCCCAAAATGAGACCCTAAAGTATACCTCCCCAGCCATGATGCTCCCGTTTGCCGGGCTCGCTCCGCCCTGTGCCGAGAGCAGTTCTACCGTTTCTAGTCAAATGTTTTAGGTTTAATATAATTTTAATTAAAATTTCCGCTGCTTCGCTTGTTCCAGTAGTGCCTGCGTGTCCGAGCCACCACCAGGTTTCACCGAAACGAAAACCTCGCAACTGTTGTATCCTGTCCTCCCCTCCGAAGGGGGTATGCACCCCTAGTGCCATTATTGTTACGATTATATGCCAACTATTATTTTGTTATCGACGGAAACGATCCCGTGACCCCGGCACCGAATCTGAAAGCTGGATCCGAAAGGATTGTTTTCGTGAGGGCGGCTACTTCACGGGGAAAGATGCTACAAAATAATTCCTCGCCCCAAACGCTAAACGGCAACGGAATGTGTTCGATTGCATCAATCCAGCCGGAGCCGGAGAGTGGAACGCGAGCAAAAATTCCCAAGTGGCAGGGAACGAACCTTACCAGTCCAGTGGCACGGACGCATGTATTAATGACCACTGTCGAGCGAGGGAGACGCTTCAACCTGTTATGGTATCTAAACTCTTTCATTTATGAATGACAATTTAAATAATTACACTCACTCTCTTGCCCACGGTACCACGACCATGGGCAGATGGTTCAGAGCTGTTTTATTCGAAGCGTTTCTGGAATTCGGGCTCAAAGGCTACGGCCAGCAGAGCTAAAACTAATAACGTCCGCTTCGATGTGATTAAAGAAGGACCGTGAACATAGTTGAAGAGCAAATACATTAATTACATAATTATTGCGTTTTAGCAAAGCTCTAGAGCCGTCCAAGTATGGATGAGCTGATATGATAATAGCACTAGTTGAGTTTATATTATCCAAAGCTATTTTGCTATCATTTTCTAGTGGTTCAAATAGCTGTAAGGGGATGCAAATGTTTCCAATGTTTGCCATTCCAGACTAGAAGCTTACTAGAATACAAACTATGAAAGGCATGTTGTACCAATTTCTAATAATAAACGTTTAACAAACCTAACCATTTTGAAAAATCTGTAAATTTGTTGAACAATTTCCTATTTTCACAATGCCAATTTTCATCAAACAGAGCGCTCAATCCACCAGCAAGTAGTGGCGGAGAATAAACATTCCGCTAGCAGATTTGTTTTCGCACATTCACCACATCCCACAGAAGTCAAAGAGGGGGTAGGCAGTAGCTTTCTTGCGTCACTCAGCCTCTCCCACACACAAACACATCGGACCCGCCTTAACAACTCTTTCAACAACGCTCGACAATTATTGATTGGGCCAGCGATCCGGACCGCGTTTCGCGTTTACTGGCCAAATTATAGACGCTCTGCACGAGAGCAATTATTAGCGTGTTGCGTGCGAGCAACACTACTCACTACGCTACGTTCCCATCAATAATCTCGACCGATCGACCAAGCCCGGGGAAAGGAGCCGGCCACCTTACGGGAGGGTTACGGTAGCACCGACAGCCAAAACAAACAACATAATTTGCCAGCTCACCGTTGCCGTTCGGCAGCTCGCAGTGGATTCGCAAAGCTGGCCAATTTTTCTATCGTAAATAATTTAGCATGCTGTGTTGAGCTTTTAGTTTATTGGGAGATGATAATCTTACCAAACAATAGGTGATCTTATAAAAAAATTGAAGATATTGTCTTGAAAAGCTTTGAAAACGGCAAAAAATCCGTTCAAGCTGTTGTCCGTGATGTGGTAAGAATAATTCAAACCATTTTTCGAACAAAAGCTCGTCATTTTTTATACGAACACAAGTGCACATAAGTAAAAGTTTGTAACATGTTAGCTCTGTTATTCTTTGTTACTTTCCGTCTTTTGTCTCTGCTGTAACTTAGTTGTAAAATAATGCGAACAAAGAATACACACCGGTTAATGAAAGAGAACTGCCGTGTGTACCTCAGCCATGTACGCATTGATCAAATTTCATTCTACCTCTCTTCGCAGCCCTTCCCACTCTAGTTCATCTTTTTTCACTCGTTCTCTCTCTCTCTCTCTCTCTCTCTCTCTCTCTCTCTTTCTCTTTGATTGATAAAAGATTGCTGACGTGATGGTTTCGATTTTGTGTTGAGGATTTCTTCTGTGTAGCCATGTGTGGGTGTGTGTGTGTGTGTGTGTATGTAAGTACACGCTGATCGCGTAAGCCATCGTTTCGTAATTGAATATTCCGTATTACCACGCTTGATTGAATTTCCAATCAATCGCACACGCACGTTTGACTTTCATTCTTTCTCGTCCTGTTCCTTTAATTTTCCCATTTTTTGGCTGTCTCTCTCTCACACACACACGCACACATCCACACACTCACTCCTTTCTACTGCGTGCCAGCGCTCTATCAACAATCAATCAGGCTTTTGCCGCATGTGCGCCTGACTTCCGATATCCCTCCGACCGGGGGTAATTAATGACTAACGTGACATTTACACAACCGTACCGATGTTATTACATTGATTACGATTGCGCTGGAAACAAAAGCATGCGGCTTACGCGAACATTCACACGCGTCTCCCCGTCTCTCTTTCTCTCTGTGTATGTGTGTGGGCATTTCCGGATAAAACGATGCCGCTGCGTTCAACAGGAGCAACACACCTGCACGGCATGCCGCCCTTCCCATTGTGCTTTTGTTTTTCCATTTCGATCGACCTCGTCCTTCCGTGTTTGTTCGTACCACCGTTTTGCCGGAACGATTGCTGCAGCAGCGTGGGTTTCTTTTTACAAAAATTGGTGGTCGCTTAAAGGGCCCCGTTAAATAGGGCCGCGGCCGGTTGCCTCCGCAGCCGTGTCGCCGGTACGCGAGATTCGTTTCTGCTTCGGAAACAATGCTTAAAATTGTTCTTCTTTCTCCGGCCCGGTTTCACCTTGCTTCCACCATCTGCCACCGTTTTGTTCAACGGCATCGCACCGCTAATGCTCGCCGTTTGGTTGGGGATGTAGCAAAATAAAGGAATTTTGCTTTCTCACACTACCGGCAGCTTCCCACATTCTCACGCCGCATTCGTGGGTGGATTTTTCTCAATTTCCTTTCAGCAACGAACCACCGCCACACCCAAGCGCGTAAGACAAACATCTTGCCAGCCTTTGCCAGGGAGAGTTGAGAAGCATAACGCGCGAAAGTATTAATGGGAAAATTTGAAAGAAAAGCCACACACATTCATTCGTGCTTTGCCGCCGTAGCCCACCGGGTTGGCATGGTGCGCAGGGCTGCAGCGAGTGCTGCGGCCCCCGCTGTGCTGCTTTCATGCCGCACCACAACAACCGGAACCGCGGCACGCTGTGTGCATTTTCGGTGCTGCTTTTTTTTTGTTGCTGCTTCTCATTTCTTGTGGCCCATCCTTGCTCCAGCAGGAGCTGGTGCCTAGGGAAGGATACGGGAAAAATCCCGTCACACTGCCACCTTGCACGCGAAACGCTCGTAATCCCACACCGTGTATGGGTGTATGAGTCGGAGAGGATGGTGTTGGACTTTGCTTGGGTTGGGAAAATCTGAATCTGTTTCCCTACGCGATTCCTCGCGCGTGTGTGTATGTGTGTAGCGTGCGCTGTGTTGCATTCTGCTCGCTTAAAATGGTTTCACCGTACTCGGATGTCTCACGCCGACCAGCTTTGCCACCGGTACACGTCTACGCTTTCGGGGCTTCATTTTCTATCTCGTTTGTGCCGAAGGACATCAGGCACCCACACGCACCCTACATCTAGAAACACACACACACAATAGGAGGTATGTAAATTTATTAACCGCCAGCGAAGCAAACTAACTACGAAACAATGGAACCGTCCACACCTCCCCCGAGGAATGGTGGTCGCAAACGTGCTACGAAGCAAACACAAAAGCGCCTCACTCGGAGGGACGAAGCTGTGGAATTGTTTTATGCTGTGCTTTTGGGATATGAAGTGAGACACATTTCTTCTACGAAACAGTTCCCCACGCTAGCTGAAACGATCGGACGAAAAAAAACTTTTATACAGTTTCATTTAACAGCTTGCCGATGGTGAAATGTCTTTAAATTATTAATAGAGAGATTTGTAATTGCACAAGCAGCTCGAAAGAAACCAATTTTTATAGCTAAATTTTGGTAGTAAGGGGCCTATGCAATTGAAACTGCTTTTTATCTAAAATAACTTCCATTGGCTCTGCACAGTCTCATTATTTCCTTTGGATAGAAAAGTAAGCTTTTCCCCTATTGTAAAATAATCGTTAAATTTTAACTATTTACTTTATTTGTCTTTGATAATTTTGTCTTTCGCACTAGCTGGTTTGCCTTCCGTACGCCAGAACACGCGTAACAATTCACTAAGAAAAGCGGAAAGCCATTTTAAATAACTCACATAATGGTACAGACGAAGCACGAAGGTACAGAGATTGAAATCTTAAACCGAAACGTAAAACACATTCGAAAGAATACTCCCTGGCAAGAACGGCGGAAAGAAAACAACGCTTCTCTCATTGTACAAACACATCGTCGAAGGTTGTTTCGCGTTGTTTTATTGAAACGTTGGTAGAGCAAGTTCGTTACACCATCATTAGGATATAAATCCAACCGTGACCAGCATGGGGTACACTGTGATTGTATAAGAGTTGCGTATTTGCGAGTGTGTGTGTGTGTTTGCTTGTAAAGTACATTTGTATATAGCTTCCCTTCGTTGTGGTTTTCTGAGCTTTATTTCTACTGCTTTTTTTCGTCGCCCGTTTTTAGACATTCCGCCAACCAACCAACCATGTTGCTCGCATGCAAGATGTTTTGAGACGCCGTCCACGCTCGCTTGTAACACTTCCGAGGCGGCTGGATTTTTGTTTCACCCGACAGCCGGCGGTTTGCACGGGACCGCGGAAGTGCCGTGAGGCGTGTGGTTTTTCCACCGAAAAATGCTTGCCTTCCAAGGGCGTTGTGGCTTTGGAAGCATTCGACTTTGGCTCTGCCAAACACGGCACCCCGGTCAACCCCACAGCGCTAGCTCCACCAGCGCTATCAATATCTTACGTTTCCACATAACGTGTGCTTAGTGCTACCGTCCCGCAGCAAGCGCGACACTCAGCACTGGAATGAAAATCCCCGGGAAAGAATGCAAATTGGATATGTTTTGATGATGTCGGATGTTATTGGCGTGTGAAGAAAGGCGTAGGAAACTTCCGCATCCGGGCGGCGCAGAAACCACACTCGGTCAAAGCGGAAAAGCTTTCAATCCCCTTTCCATTGACATGTGTTGAAGGCTGTACAGAAGCTAAAGCCACTGCTTGCGCTGCTCTGAGCAGGCAGCAGGCTAAGGAAGGAATTCCGTACGCATCACTGTCTACAGCGTGTGGCGTAAAGATTTATACCCTTTTACGACGGTGATAGAAATCGAATCGGATTTCTCTTCCGATTTGTGGAGCGTGCGATACATGTGTGTGTGCGTGTGTATGTGTTTGTGAGAAAGATGTATGATAGTGTGTAACGCTAATGGAGATACTACGAGCTTGTGTAGAAGCAAATATGCGCAACCGGTCTTTGAGCGGTAATTTGCTGAAAATATTGAAATGAAAAGCACAGACAATATTTCAACATCTCTAATTTAAGAAAGGCCAATGCAATGAGTTATAATTGGTATATAATGCAATTAATTCAAAAAACGCCTTTTAATATTAACTACTAAACATATTGAACACTGAAACCCGATTTGTTCACAAAACTCATCATATCCGATGAATTGATTGAAAAGGGCAGCTCATTTAGCTGGAGACTATGTAGCTTGCACGTAGCTTGCATTATTTAGCTCAAACTCGCTCGTTAACCGTCCTTACAGCAACCACACCCAGGCAGAAACCATGAAGAGCAGCATCACTAGCTAACCAGTTCCAAGTAGATCGATCTATCTGTGCATTACGCTCGTTGATTCACTAGCCGCAATGTATGCAGTGCACTCGTACGGGAAGCACATTCGAGCGCACATTGGTTTGTCATGCTGAAGATATTGAACCCTCTAATGGGTTACAGGACATTTCCAACAATAAAGTTTAATTAAACCTTTTAAGGGTGAGCGATTTTACATCCGCTCACAGAAGTGCCTTGACGCACATTGCAACTTAATCGTTGTGAGCTGCAATTTATAATTTAGCCGATATCCTTACAATGTGCATACAATTACATTGAAAACGGTATTACAATCACATTCCAGCTAGTAGAAAAGCTAGTAAAATCAATTCTTTAGAAGTGTAGTTCGATATTAAATGGATGGACTCTGATGTTTTCTAAACATTGTTGGTCCTGCGAATTGACTGGACTGGTCTGAAGAATTGATCTTACGTTCCTCGTTAGCACTATTACTTCACAGAGCTGATTTTACCGAAGCTTACCCATACATAATTCAACAATATTGAGAACGATTTCCCGCTAGATTATATTTATCAATTCAATCAAACAGTGTTTCACAGGAAACGATACCAAAATGATCAATTGAATTCTCAAAAAAAAAACTTCTATCCAAGTGATATAAATTCCCAGAATAGGCTCTGCGAAAGGATTGAAATGTTCACCGGAAAACCTGTTTCCTTTACACAATCGTCAAACCACCGGAAAGTTCTACGAACCTGCCTGTACCTTCCGGCCCCCTCTCCAAACTCCAAGACTTCTCACGAACGGTCGATCTAATTGATGGTAAGGATTATTCCGTTCCGTAACAAGATAGCAAGGCATGTTTTCTAAAGCTTTTGCACAGAGACCCATGTTTGCTCATTTCTCAAGCCATTGCACTGGAAGCGCAGTAGAGGCGGCACCGAGCGATGGCAGACATTGGCAGCCAAACGTTACAAAGTTACACCCTGCCAAAGAACCAACGTACAGCGTTGGGTTTTTCGTGAAGAATAGCAACCTCCAATGGCAATTCTCACCCACCCTTTGCACACCGCCATCAGTGGGGACGACTAGAATCTCCGCAACTTGTCTGTGGCGCGAACGGGGAGCGGTTGTTTTCTTACGAGACTATCGACGAACAATGTAGCCGAGCTTTCGGATAGACATTTTACTGCTGCTGTCTTCCCCGTCACATGGGTCACCAGTTAACCTAAAAAGGCGCTGCCACGACAAGAACGCCACCGAGTAACGCTCGACGCTCACGGGAAGGCTAAAGTAAATGTTGGAAAGGCGTGGTTTGGCTGTGGATGCTGAATTACTTTACAAGATTGTCGCGAACAATGCCGCTGTTTTCGCAGCAATTCGTAGCCGATGTCATGTAGACATTACATTAGGCTGTCGAGCTAATTCGTGTTTAGGAGCTGCTCCTGAATGGCGAAAGCTAGCTTATTCACTGAAGTGCTTCACACCCAGCGTCAAAAATAAGCTGCATGAACGTTAAGCAGACTATTCTTGCTCTGTTTGAAACTTTGCTCATGGTGAACCGTTTTCATCCTACTGATTAGCACTGCAAACTTGGGGTAAAAATTACGACCAATCAGCAGTATTCTAAATTTTTGCTATAATTTCGGACCCAAAAACCCACAGCTCAGCATTGTACGAAATGGTTTACCAAAGGAGATAATCTCCCGTTCAGTATCGAAACCATTCAAGCAGATGCTTTTACGATGCTAATGTGTATGTACGTATCAATGTGTGTATGCGTGCGTGCGTGTATGTGTGTGTGTGAACTCGATGATAAATTGTCTCCTGACAGTAATCACTTATTCATACCCGACATTGTAGCCGTATAAAATATACGAATAAAATATGTCCCTCCTGGGGTGCCCCAATGTGTTTGTGCATGTGTGTGGGAAAGGGTTTCGGGGACGGCAACTGCGACGATTTGAAGACCCGAGAATGAGGATCAGTGCTAAAGCAGTAGTGGGTGTGTGTGTGTGTCACTGCATGCTTACGGGACGCCCTGGTTGCAGGCGGGATGCAAAGGCGAAAGTTTTCGGAACAGCTTCCTGCGATTGAGCCGGAGTAGATTACAGTTGACTATCGTTTTGGAAAGCAGCACTTGCATCGAAAAAGCTCCCCTCTCCCGGCTCGTGCCGAGGATTGCAATACAGGGGTACCAGTTATGTGACATGAGGTTGCGTCCCGTACACTTCCGCTCCCTGCTCCCCATGAAGCAGCCGGTCGCTATAAAATGACATAAATCTTTTGGGGCTTAATAAAGGAAGTTTTAAAAACCGAAGCATATTTGCGCTGGTATTCACGCCCTGCTGTTTCCCTTTACCCCATTTTACGACCACGGTACACACCACCGCAGTGCATCCAGCTCTGATGAGCATAAAGCACACTATCACACATAGAGGGAGAGAGAGAGAGAGAGAGAGAGAGAGAGAGAGCGAGAAATGGTGGCGTTGGGGGCGGTTTAAACCAAGCGTCAAGTTTAGTTTGGAACACATAACATCGGTTCAGCTACGGGCTTCTGTTCATTAATTCATTCCCCGCCTGTACTGCCTGGGGAAACTGCCAATCCCACTCCCGACCCGCGATGGCTTCCTTCAAGGATGCAACGGATTTGCGGGCGGCGTTTAGGGCGCTGCAAGCGGGGTGTAAAACTTTGCGAAAATGCAAACGGAACAGAATGCCATGTTGTACTGGTGACATTGATTAGGGCGTCCGACTTAATGCGAATCTTGCCGGATATGGATGTCAGTTCTTCTATCATTCCAGTAGTAATGATGATATTCGTGGAGGCATAATGATGTTACACCAGGTATAATTTGAACGAGATCGTTTCAATAAGGAATACTTGTGAATATAGATTGAGTTTTATGATTTGAGCTAACTTGTGGATATTTAATATGGTACTTTAAATTCAATAGTTGATATATTTAAATTTGTTTTAATGAATAATTAGGAACACATGAACCAAGTAGCTATTACTTGCACTGCGTCAATGTTTTATCATATGTTTGTAATCCCTTACAGAGCATAGATACATCCTCTTCATTCGAATCAACTAAGAATAAAATCAATCTTCAACGGATACATATTAATAATCATCAACTGAAACATCTCACGTGTATCGTATGATTTCCCAGATCTAACCTAATATACTTGCACCTACCCTAACAGTCAAGTCAAGTTTTCCATTCACTCCTTCCCATGCATCGAAATGATAACACGCTATAACACCAGCACCTGCCCCCAAGCAACCAACGTCTCATACCCACCGGGTCGCCCTCGTGCACTGTTAATTGACTTTTATTCAACGGCACCACGTACCAGCCAAATACCTCACGTATCACTACTAGGATGATCTTTAGCTCCCTGTTTTATCTTATTTTCCCCTTTTCCCCAGGCGCGGCGGTCTGCTATTTTAGCTGATTGACCAGCCCAATAGTCCAGGGAGAGGTGAGCAAGCTGCTAGCCGGCCTGCACGTACGAGCAGCTCGCTTATCATCGGCCAATTTAATTATCAAAGTGAGCGGTAGCACGCAACACGCTCCGGCTGTCGCTACCGTACGCCGGCGGGCAAGTAGAATGCTGACGAAAGAGCGCACCAGCTCGACCGAGCAGCCTAGGAGTACAACTCCCCACGCTCGCTCGCTCGCACGGATATCAATCTCTGCGTTGGTGTGATGTATTTCCTTGCCGTTCATAAAATGCGGTCCCAATTAATCTATTTAATTTCGGAGGCGATTTCCGTCCACCAGAGCGCCGCTCAAACTGTTCGCCGATAGCGTCCACCACCGTTTCGATAACACCTTCATCATACTGTAACGATAATAACAATAACACCGTGCCCACCGTGCCAAAACTTTCAAATTGCTCAAACTAATCACGATTGATCTACGGCCGGTAATTAATCAAGATGTTTCGCTGCCTCTATAATCAGCTAAATTAAATTACATATAAATTTCCCCCTCTCCACACCATTCCCGCCGTGCTGGCAAGAGCCACCACCCCATGGACGATACAGCGGGAGTCAAGAGCACTGCTTGTTGTTCGCAAACAGGTTAGTATGCCTCACCATTTCATCCCGCCTGCCTGCTGACAGAAACGTGCAAACCTTCGGCACGGTGGGGAGCGAAGGTGCCAAACATAAAACCTCAAAACTCCTCACCCACCTAGCCGAGGTGCCCATGCCGTGTCGGAAGTATCGATTAGCAATTTATTGTGTGTTGCCTCCATCGCACACCAGTTTGCCTTGCGCGTACCCAGCTCATCGTCGAATCGGCACCGACCATCTTTCATCCTGAATGGGCTCAAACATTTGGCACCGCCGTGTTGCTGATGGAAGGCGCAGAGTGGAGGCAGAGGAGCACAATGATGGCAATGCAGCATCAGTAGCCCACAGCTCCCCCCATATCAAAGCCTGACCAGACGCAAATCCGGCGTGGTTAGCGCACAAAGCATACGATAACGTTCATTATCCCGCGTATGATGATTAGTGACAGAAGCGATTGATTTGTTGCACGTTCGAATTATCCTTCATCTCTTAAACCTTCCGCATCACCACACAGCCACAGGCAGAGGGCTTTCCCATCCGCTCGACCCCGACTCACCCGAACTGGTCAGCTGATGATGTGCCGATAGATGCTTTCCCAAGCCGGTAATTTCTGTGCCAAACATTAAACCGTGCGCCACTCGGACCGATTAGGCGTGGCAGGCGTGAGCGGGTGTTTGTTTGCACTCTGCAACGATTTATGTCACTTCTCCCCCGTTATCACATGATGCCATTCCGGGAAGCTCTTATCATCGATCGGTTCATCGGATAGTTCTGTTTATTGGCCAAAATAGGCTACTTTCAGGCCGGTACGTGAGGAGCGCCGATTCCCGGTTTCCTTCGGAGGCCGGTTTCGGGACGGCTTGATCAAGAGGGACGGTTGCAATTGTAAACGGGATCAACTTCCGCAACTGCTGACGAGATAGGTACATTAATTGAGGAATTGTTATGGTAGTGCTAAACCGATCAGAATGTTAATAAGCTTGCTGTGTGTGCTATTATCGACTTACGATTACGCGCCCATGCTGCAGGGAAGGTTTACTGTAATCCAGTACAAATTGTACTGTTTGTTCAAGTTACCACGCAACAGCGCAACACCACCGTTTATTGGACCGATTATGACGATCATAGGGTAGCGATGGCTGTCATTCATTGTTTCATTTCAATCAGTCGCAATAACAATACATTAATCTATCAATGCTCGCTAATTACTCACTAAGAGCAATCGATAACAGTGCAATAATGTAGCTGAAACAATTCCGATGTCGATAGAACTTTCAACAGTGAATCCGAGGGGTCTGTTGGTTGTGCAAACTTTTCAGGCTTAGTAAAAGCCAAATAAGACAAGAAAACTATCTGTATAAGAGAATCACAGCCCGTTGTAAGGGCTTATTACAATCATAATGCTCCCAGTCGCCTTACTAGCGATAAAAATCAGTACAATCAATATCAATCAGATACATTTACACAGCTATTCTTCTTGAATGAACTTCTATTAGATACATTACCAAAACGTTCATCGTTCATCTATTGCCTACACCTTGTTCTCTACTTTTCTACTGAATTAACGGAGCATACTGCTGCTTTGATGCATCATACACAGTGTAATAATGGAAAATCAGCCTCATGGCAGCCTTTTCTGCTTGCCAAACCAACAGTACAATCCATTCCAGCCATGCTGGAACCACGCATAGATGGAGCGAGTGAAGACAAAAAACCCCCACCAAACATGTGCACCATGTAGCGAAAGTACCATAAACACATGCACCTTCATCCATTCTTGTACGATCATTTGTCGATTGAATGTTTCTTCTGTTCGGTGTCCCTCTTTCCCGCCTGCTTACCGTATTCGCACCCTGTTCGATGGTCGTTCATTACTGCTGTCTTGCCTCGTTCATTAAGCGTTGTCTTCCTGGACGTGTAGGAGCAAACGATCCCTTGCTAGGTGAAGCATAAAATAAGGTAACCAGCAAAAAAAGCAGATTCTCTCACACTCACACACAAGCGCCACCACAGATGGGAGCCGTTCCGGCAGCTTGGCATCGTACAGAGCGGGAGTTTTTTCAATGCTACTAACATGTGCTACTTTTCTTTCCACCCTCCACCCCGAGCCAACCAAATGCTTGAAGGTGCCCTATCGTGTGTTACACATTAGCTGGTTTCTCCTCCCGGACCGGTTGGCTCCGCGTTGGGCAGCCGCTGTGCAGTGTCTATATTAGCGGTCTACTTATAAGCGTTTTGCGGTTGAGTTTTAACCTACCGCACCCGGTACCGGTGGATGGAGTGGGTGCCGAGCTACCGAGATGATGACAGGATAATAATGAAACTTGTGATGTTTTCATTTGTTTTAGTTGCTCAACTGTGTGCGGTACCGTCTTTGCCTACGGCTACGGGGCCGCTGCTAAATGAGCCTCGGAAAAGCACCTCTCCTCGGAAGCATCATACGCAAGGTATTACCCATCATGACCATCATCATCATCATCATCATCGCCAGCATTATTGCAAAGTTCATTACGACTACTCATCGTTTCGCACCCCGGGGCCGCTAATGTGGGCTATTCCTCACATGTTCCCCTACCGCGTGTATTCGTCAAAAGCGGCAGCAGAGATGGGTTTATAAAAATACGAAAATTATATATTCTACCAAGAGGCGAACGACACAGTACAGTGCAAAACCGGCCAAAAGCACAGAGAAAGCCACTCAAACACGGTTAACCGGAGCTGGAATTGGTGGTATGCTGGGCTAGGCGAAAGTATCACTTATACCATCCACCATCACCAACGCCTCCTGGGCACCTTCCCAGCTACCGACAAACAGCTCACCGCCACCAGGATCAAGGCGTGTATGTCGTCAATGCTATTGTCGTAAATTTATGCCGCAACGACTTTATGCCATCCCGGGTTGCTTTAATGCAAATATGCGAACTTTATCTCGCACGGAGACATTCGGGATTACAGGTGAACCTATTCCTCATCCGACTGCTACCCCACCCAGTCCCAGCCGCCACTAAAAGCAGCCACCCCAAGGAGCCCACACCGGATAAGCTTGTTATTTTTATGCTCACCCTGTGTGTCCAATGTTATGGGCGATCTTTTGTGCACTGTCAACCGAGTGCTTCCGAGTTTCAAGTCATATTTTCTCTGCCATCTTCCACCCCATCACCAGCACCATAGCACCATTCCTCTGCCGCCAGTCCTTTTTTTCTATTCCGGCATTGCTGGTACCACCAACACGGAACTATCGCTTTTCCTTCCACGTATTTTCTACACCAGCGGGCCAGGGAAGGTACAAGTAGCATGCGGCGGTGGCTCACCAGCCAACACAAACACAAATCTCTTCTGCCGGCTTGAGAACGATAATACTCCGCCGTGCAGTGTGCGCTTCGTATGTGTGCTTCGAGCAACTTCGAGCTGAATGCTTCCCAGGGTCACGGATGCATGAAAAGGCATGGCACTGCATCGCCCATGGTGCAGGGCAAAGAAGCTCGCTCCCACAAAAAAATACACTTCTTCACACACAAACACACACACACACACATATACACAAATCCAAAAACATCCCAACAAAATCGTTCCCAAAAGCCCCTGAGAGCCCCCGTACTACACTTTAAAGCGATGGGCGATACTGCAACCCCTTTCTCAAAGTGGTTCCATTCGAGTCTGTTTGGTGTTATTTATAGCATGTGTTATGATAGCACTCTTTGGTGCTGGGAGGACTCCCACCCCTTCCTACTAGCTTCTCGTGTACAGCAGTTTGAAACATTTCGACTGCTTTCACTGTTTCGATAAATTATGCCAAAAAGTTAACCGGCTCCAGTTCGCTTATAAATATTGATATTTTTATCTTCCGGAGTCCGAGCAATGTGAAGAACGGATCGTACCCGTGGTATTTGTTGTACATGCAAATGTAATAATGGCTCACAGAGTGGGACGGGCAGCGCAAACCATGCTGGGTGATTAAATGAACAAAGGTACATAACAATCATTGTTCGATTATGAGGCTTGAGGTGGTGCTTTACAGCAACATTCGGTTGCATGCGGATGAGGATTGGTTTACGAAGCAGCAGCTTGTACAGGTTTCTTTTTCATTGAAACTCATGGATTATTCATCAACTCGGTCAATAAATGAAATGGAAAGTATTCTGTGCAAAACACACCGATGTGCAGTGAGCAATGTAATGTGCAATAATGAAATAATACAAACATCAAGCAAATATTTACATATTAAATAGGACTTATTGAGTCATCCAAATAATAGCTTTATTGCAAACCTACGTTACAGTTTGAGAGGATTTTGTTAGCGTATTGTTTGTGTGTAATTTGAAAATGGAAATAGCTGCTATCATTGGTGTGCCTAGCTGCTACGTCCTCTTAAAGCGTAAACCAACCCTTCCTTAAGAACCGGTAATTGATTGTCGTGAGCTACTTGACAGCAGGCGAGGGAGGTGGTTTGCAATACAAAAAAATCTAGTCATTTGTCATTCAACCTGCTGCAGCATTTCCCTTCCTTTCTTTTACCTTTTCCAGATGAAACTTCATCCATCTAATCCGTTTCGTAACCACACCCAAGAATACAACGCTATCACCCACTCTCGTAACAACCGCTCGCTTCTGCCACTGCAGCCGAACAAACAATTACTCTTAATTTACCACAGATGTACACGATGCAAAAATAATACACTTGTGGTGTGCTGGCCTTCCCTCGGCAAGGCTTGCCGCTGCCCTGCCGCTGGTGCAACCGAGTGCAACCTTTTGCCGGGTCTTACTTTCCAATCAGCCCGTGTACCCTGTTACTATCCCAAAACCGGGGCTAAATGCTAAATGGCAAACAACAAACAAATTATTTGCAATAAACCATCGTACCAGACGCAAGAAATCATGCAACCCGAAAGCATACGGGACAAACAAACCCCAAAACAAGAGCTGGAGCGCACAAAAACATCAACCAGCAGCAAGAGTGGCTCGTGCAGCCGTGTGCCGTGTACTTTTCCCACTTCAGCATGTAGCGCTGTGAGCAACGAGTACGAGCAAAGAAGCCTGTCTCGGTGTCTCCTGCAAAAGCAAACTGAAGCGAAATGGAGACGGGCTAGGAGAAAAAAAGAAGCAAAGATAGCTACACTACATGGCTTGTTCAAACTAGCAAATACACCTTCCCAGCTCCAGTTTCATTTGAACTAGCTCATTTCCACCGCCTGAGCGCATCTCCTAGCAGTGGGATGCAAGGATGCCGTGCTCTTGCTTCGTAGCCGTGTTCCTAAGTGCGCACAGCGCCCAATGACAGAACGGACTCCATTTAAATTCATTACACAAACCCAAAATAATGATATATAAATACCGAAGAAAATATAATTATTTAATCACCATGGGGAAGTGCAAAAGCACGAAGCGTCTGAGGTAGCGTGGAATGCGTCGGCAACGGAGTGCATGAGAGTGAAGTTCCTATGCAAGGTGCATGTGCACCCTCACCAGCAACCGGAAGGTGGCGGGCAGCGACAGACGATCGACAAGAGCCTGTGATACCTTCCAGGCTAGCTAGCTAGCAGACGCACGCATACAGATATACGCTACAATAAGAGATACACACATACAGACATTGAAGTACCTTGAAGCTGGATCGGGAAGTAAAGCATGCAAGTAAATCATTAAAATGCTACAACATAAATATTTTCACAGATGATAAAATACCTTACAGCAGGAAGTAAAATCAACGAAGTGGGTGTGTGTGGGTGTGTGTATATGTGGGCACCAATGTTATCACTTGTTCAGTTGTTTCCTTTCGCAACGCTGCTCTTCCAGTACAGTCGGTTACACTTTCTGCAACCGTGTTCTCATTGCTGGTTGACAGTGGTTAGCGTCCATGAACTACATCAAAAATTTCAAGATGAATATTCATATTTTTTTACGCAACCAATCATTTAATTCATTTTGTTATTCGAATTATATTTGTTTATCATTTATGTTTATTAGTTACATGCAATGAATTGATTGTAATATAAATACTATCGGCAAAACACTCCACCGCGTCGTGCTCAATCCGACAGGCACTGTTTGAACCTACTTTACGAGAAAAGTAGCTGCAGAGTGGGAAAGTTGCAAGAATGATGCGGTAAAAAGTTTATTTTCTACCTCTGGTTGTGATCCTGGCCCTGTTTATTACACCCATAACAAACGTAATCTTAAACTCAATTTATATTAAAATAGCATGTTGGGATTGTTTCAATCCCGCAAGAATTTTATTACAGATTTGCTTTATTATGTATGCCTAAAAACCTTGCCTAGTGTGCCGCTGTGTCTAGCTTACTGAATAAGACACTCGCTTTGGGGTTGGTTACCGCTACGAGCCGATATGCCAGTGCATTTCCCATATTCCAGCAAGAAAGATGAAATACCTAAACAACAACACTCCAGTTTGCTCTACCCCAAACAGCTCGACGAGCGACTGATAATATTAGAAGCGTAAAAACAATTGATGGTTCCATACCTTCCAGGCTCGGTGGAAGGTGCAACAGCTTTGCTCGTGCTTCGAGTTCCGAGAAAGGACGCCCGATGTACGGAAATGCGATGCCAAACAGAAAAGCAAACGGCTGCAAACGGAGCGCTCAAACCTACCGAGGGCCCTGCTGCACTGGATAGTCAAAGACAATATTGAGCAAACGGGGGTTTCGCTTGTTTTGGTTGCCAAGCGCAAGAGCAACGGGGATCGGAAGCTGTTGCAGCGTTGCATACTGCACCGGGCTGCAAAAGGGTTGGTTACGGTGTCGTGCTATCGTCTCGAATTCGGAGAACGTTCCACCTTGGCATATATTTTCCTAGAAGCATAAAAAAACATCATTTCCCCGCACAGTAATGTATGATGCAAAACGATGCTGGTGTGTGCACCCGGTATGGTGTAGGGATTTCGTAAAGGATCTAAAGTAATATCGCCTGCCATGGGGAATGCTGGGTAAAAGTGAAACGAGTAAATTAATTTCAGAACCGTTTGCAAACACACGCCCACAGTATGGAATGCACAAACAGTACGAGCTGCAAGCAAATCTTCGATGCTTACAAGCTGTATCGGAAGAGAGAGAGGTAGAGAGAGAGAGAGTGGGGGGGAAAGAGAACGCACTGGCTATAAGTGGAGCATCCAAGCAACCGGAAGCAAACGTAAACGAATGCATATTCACTGGCACCAAATCCAGGAGCAGCGATTTACAGCGATTCTTTCTGCTGTTATTTCTCGGCCCGGTATTGCAACCGCTCAGCCGGTAGCATTTATTTAATCGGCTTATCACGTCTGTTATTAATTACTGCTAGTGGATTATGCAGAATTGAAACGATTAGGTTATGATTTTTTGTTCCACTCCACTACGGTACATCGCTGCCTTATCCCTCCCGTATCAGATATAGAGTAGGGGAGCGTATTTGCATCCTTCTTGATACTTGATTCATGCTCGCCTGGTTATGTCTTTATTCCCGGCACGTTTGTCTCTGCTCCCCATGAACAACTCTTTTAACCTCTTCAAAAACGTACTATCGATCAAGCAACATCGAATGAATTTTCCTCTAGCTGAGCACGCTGTACACGCTGTCCGTGGATTGGACGCTTGCCATAATTCATGCTCATAAAGCGATGCTACTACACCTTGGCTAAACTCTGGCTGCTCCACTTAACCTTTACCCGAACGGCGAATGAATGAGGCTGATAGGGGGAAGATAGGTAACCTCCCTATCTTGTGCAACTCAGTTGACCAATTATCTTCGCTAAAATATGTTCCCCACCTACAGCAAGCCACCTACAGCAGGCGATAGCATGCTGCCCTTACGCCAGGGTTGAGGTTGCACAGTCAGCAGCCGCTAATTCTTGGAACTGGCTAATTTTTAACCTGCAAACCCATCAATCTTCCGCCCAACTAGCTTCCCTGCCTTCGCGCACAAGCACGAGCGACGATTGGCCCATCCGCGGCGGTGTGCTTGCTCGCGACGAATGAGGGCGAAGAATTAATAATCAACATTAGCATCTCTTTCCGCGTTTCACTTTTTATTACCACATTTTGCTGCCAGCGAAGCGTACGGTGACATTTGAGCAACGATTTTTCTTGCCTTCACGTTTCGCAGTTAATGAGCGATGGGGAGTGATAATTCTTTCAATTCTAATGCGGAAGTACGGTCGTGAGGTGTGCTCGGAATGCTAAGGCAAGCAAATTGAGCTATAGTTTTAAGCTATTTATGTATGAAATCAATGCTAATGGCGCTTTATGTGCAGCAAAAGAAACCAATGTATCGTTATGCTTCGAATTACGGACTGCCTCAAATGCCGGCCATTTGGCATGTTTTTATTGAATATCTTCATATCTAGCCACTGGTCATACTGCTTTTTATTTTTTAATATTTGCTGTGCCCAATGCCTTAATGGCCATGCAGAAAAGATCTTCGAATCGCGCAGCAATATTTCGGTTCAATGCATGAGGAAAACCGCACGCAAACCCCGTTATCAGCAAGATCGTCGTCCTGTCGATTCAGGAGAACAATGACCCTCAGAATTTGTTGTCCGGACGTCAATATAAGTTAAAAACAAAAAAAAGTGCAGTTTGTGTGTTAATATGAAGATTATAAATGACATTTTAATGCTGTCCGGAATATTAATCAAAACGTCCGTAATTTGAAACATGAGCTCGAAACTGCCCGGAATATGAATCAAAATACCGTTGCAGTTTCATAAATTTTTCCAGTGTTTCAAGTAAAATTGTTGCAAATCCTAATTTTTTATCTACTTTAGAAGGTTTGCTTCAGTTAAATGAGCTATGTTCGGGTATGACGAATTAAATATGAATTAGTGAGAAATTATTACATGCCAAAAATGCCCGTAAGTGTCCGTAATTCGAAGCAGTACGGTATATGCTTCAATGAAAGTATGCCATAATAAACATAAAGCAACACTTACCATCGAGTAACAGAGCTCATCATGTTTTGATGCTTTTAAAAATAACTTTTCATAGCAGGTTTTAAATAATGCTACTTATACAAATATTGTGCTGAAAAAGTATTCAACTAGTTCCACGATTATATTGGTTTGATCAGGATAGGATGAACTTTTCTCATTAGGTCGATAATAATATATTTGGACAGAACGCTTCTAGAAGCAAAGGAATATCCATCGTTAGCTAGCAACTCAAAACTTAGCGACACGGTCCGGCAGTTTCTGCTTGATAAAAAAAAGAATCAGAGCACAACGATTTTTCAAACTTGCGGATACGCGCAAGGAGGGCGCAGAATCCATTCATCATCCTTTCCCATTACTCACGCAAGCGGAACTCATCACCCTCAGTCATCGTGTCTATCAGTCAGCACACCATGGGTTCCAGCGTTTCGTTCAGCGACACTTTCCCATTGCTCTCGCTTCCCGGGTGCAATCACGTGCAGCAGATGTCGGCGCTCGATAGAAGACGTTCCGGCAAGAGTGTCAGAATGTAAATGTCAATTTGGAGATGAAAAATGTGTGCATAAATTTTCCCTAATATTGTAATTTTTAAACCATTGAGCTGCCGAGTGCTTACGATGGAGGACACCGGAGCGAGAGTGGAAGCATCCCTTGGGATATAAGTTTAGTACTTCCTTTTTAGTCGTCCCGTTCACATTGTAACACTCATGACTGCACGAATAGTGCATGAATAGCGCTTGTCTGCAGCTGGCTGCTACCGCTCGGCGATTCGCTGACACTCTCGCATGCTGCAGGATAGAACGCTCGATGGGATCAGATCAGCGACAGTCACTTCACCTCCCAACGTACACGCTTGTCGAACCAGTTATTCAAAAACATTCACATTGAACTGTACAATTCCTGCTATCTACTTTACCAACAGTAAAATGAAAACCATCAAACGATTCCATCATTGCTCACAAAAGCGGTTAATACGGTCCCTATTACCTTCTAAGCGCACAAACACCAGGCGCCTCCATTGAGGTGGTGTAATTTTTTCACCACCTCGCTTCATTTACACAATCAATCCGTTCACAGAAAATGTCACCTGCCGATTGATCTTTCCATTCGAAGGGATAATTTTGCACACAGCTTGGATTCATATTTCCCTTTTGTGAGCACGCGGCAGCATTTCTGCTTTGATCATTACGCTATCGTGCATTAACGACTTCAATGAATCGTATTACGCTTTGGCCTTGGTGCCGCTGCTAACGCTGGTAATGTGAAGCTATGCGCATGGTACAATCGGCAAACATATGTCACTCGATTAAACATCCCGCTTCTGGATGGCACTTCGGTGATTCATTTCGTTCCCGCCACGATAATAATCATGATGAAATCAAAGCGCTTTGCAAGGATTGATTTGTTTCGCATCGTGTCAATTTTTATGTAATCTTTACGGATGAGCTAGCAGAAAGATTTACGCTTGGCTCAGATAGGTTTATGCATAGTGGTTGTTATGTTTCCACGTTTTTTTTATTTTAAAATTATAATTTTTATTTGAATAGTTTCTTTATCGTACTCAGAACTAACTCAATCAAAGGCACACTGTTTGCTGAGAAAAGCAATAACGAATAAGTAGTTATCAAATTGTAGAACAGTATCTCAATCGGAGGAACGGTTACACACCTCCCTTAAAATCAACATTTAATTTAAGCTTCCTATCATGCTTACCCCTGGACCATAGTTCTGGGAGCAGTTAATTCAATTAAACTCTTTCATTCAAATCAACCATCCTGCATGGTCGCTTGCCTTTGAAATCGATCACAAATAAATCAATCAGGCACGGTTCGGTTTGGTTAATTTAACACCACAAATTAATTTACCATCCCATCCTTCGAGCCCTTCCTGGGAGGAAATCTAGCATCTTCGAAGCTAACCGATACTACTGCGACCCTAAATTCCAATCCTTTGCGCGTGGGAGTTTCGATCATTTTCCTTTTTTTTCCTCTCTTCCCCAAGCCATCAACTGGGCTTCCCTTAGTGCTTCCGTTTTGTCTCCGATTAAGCTGTCTCCACAGTGCTGTACAGCTTAATTGACTTCCTGTATCCAATTTCACTGCGTAACAAACGATTCCGCTTGTTGTGAAACACGAGCAACCAACCAATAAATCTAGCCCAACCAAATCGAGGACGGGAACCAGCCAAGGCAATCGCAGGCGCCGTGGAAATTAAAACTTTCTTACCGCGAAGAAAACTCCCGGCTGGCCGTAAGCACTGCCCGGTCTATTCCGACATGTTCGAGAAGCTAATCTTTTCCTCGCTCAATACCGTCCGCGCACCGCTGCTCGAAGGGAAATTTGAGTCTACCATGTCTAACGCCAGCTAGAGGCGGGCGGTTTTATAATTTGATCGCAATCTATGCTGATTTAGCGACCTTCGTTCTCCCACCGCCACTCAACGATCTAGATGCTGTCTTTCCTGATGGCGTTGTTTTGCAAATTTTACTCCTGCCTTTGATTTTTGGACGCCTTTGCTGTTCAGTCAGCACTGAAGAGGACAGAAGTCAATCTTTCGTCTGCGCTTTATTTGCAAAAAGTACTGTCTTTTGATGTAGTTAAGTAGTCTGGCGAATTTATGCTGAACGGAATTTAATCACTGATGTTCAGCAACAAGCATTTGTAGATTTTCTGTTGGATGCGTCTTTAATAATGAGCAAAAATTGATGCAAAATAATTTGGCCATTGATTTTTGCTAAAACAATAGTTTTCAACGGAAATGTATAAAGAACGGAACATAACATTCTAAATTCTTAAAAAAAATCACATCCAAACGTTGTTGTCGTTGCATTTTTGCCATATTTGTGTGGCCTTCACGAAATCGTAAAACGACCAAATGAGATCAAAACAGGGTAAACTCACCCAAAAACAAGAGAACAAAAAAATCAGCTTAAACCACATATCAAACGCTGCAAGTCTGCTCTGTTTGTGAGCACACCCGTCAGCACAAGCACAACTACACAGTAATGGCACAACAAATCTAAAAAAAAAGCACAATTCCACACAACGCTTGTGGTACAAATTGCTGCCGAAGCAACAGTAAACACGATTTTAATGATCGGACGTACGAAACCCGTTACCTCCCAGTGCCACCCGTCCAATGCCAACCCATCAGCCAGCGTTGGCCGCATTTGCACTTTGAGCGGAGCGCTTTGAAACGTTCTTTTCAATTTCTTCCTTGCGTGAATGCAGTTTCCAGCAGCAGCGCACGAGCTCCAGCTCCTAGCATTAGGCCAAAATTTATCATACGGCAAAAGCGATCATTAGGCAGCGGTGCAAAGAGCGAAACCGGAAAGAAATGGTAAAATGTATTTCAGCCCATTCGCCCCGCCGTTTTCTCGTGGCCGTTTCGTGGCCTATCCAACCGAGAAACACAATTTGGTCATTTCCACGCCTACCGCAGCCACCATTTCCATTCGCGTGTTGCGTGCGCCTTTTTTGGTTCGCTTTTTTTCTCTCACTCTGTACAACGGCCACTTTTCTTGCATGCAACCAGCAACATCGCGATATCAGCCACCGCGGGAATGGAACACGAGGTTAACTTCCCTCCGCCGCGTCCACTGTGCATTCGCTGTGTGGGTAGGGCGATGAAATCATTTGATGCAAAACGTCCCACCCTCTTTGAGGGGGGTGCTTCAGTGCAAATGCCCCGAAAAAAACGGAAATCGTTTTTTTCCTCTCTCCCGCATCACAACAAAAACCACGGCATGGGAAAGGTGCGAGACGTGGACCATGAAGGAAGAGGAGCAAAACGATTTTCTTTCGGTTTCTGTGCTCTTGTTTGCTGTTTTTCAATGTTTATCCCCAATAAAAAAAAAACGATGCATCGTAGGGAGAGGTTAGGCTGGAGGTGGGCGGAGTGAAGTCATTTGAAGAAACGGGCCCATTTAAGTGCCACTTGGACATGAAAAGAGCAGCAGCAGCAGCAGCAGCGAATGCAGAGTTGCTGATGTTGCCACTCGGGAGAGAGAGGCTGATCGCGGGTACACGGACGTTGAGTTGCCGCAGTAATTGTCGTAATGTCGACGTAAGCCTCGAACAAGTGAAATCATAAAAGAAAACGAACCGGCAGCGCCGCCCCAAACCACCTCAACGTGAGTGGACCAACTTTATCGTCCGCCTTTAAAATGTAATTAAATGTGCTTTTCTCGCACCGGCAATATCCGGGCAAATGGGAGCACCGGCGTAAACCGGCAGCGAGTGAGTGCGAACGGGCTGGTGTGAACACAGCGCACAGCCAGTATAATTAAGTATTGCTGCGGAACACACGGCCGAACCACTGCAGGAGCATCACTGCAACATGTTTAAAGTTGTAGTTAAACGAACCCGAGACATTTGTTTTACAAGAAGTATTTTGTCTTATCCTCGGCGCAATCATACATCTTTGCGGGGGTGCAACATTTAAAAGCCTTATTGATCTTACACTCTAAATCAAACGGTAATTAAGATCTCAAGTGCTCATGGTTGCACCGCACTCTGATGCCCTCGGGGTAAAAGCTTGCGCAGCAGTCATTTACACATGTCATCGGTGAACAAAGTGCGCTCGTTGTTTGTTCTGCTCACTAACGAACCGGGCACTAACTACTTACCGCAACCAGCAGCACTTCAGTAGTAGCGATGCGAGCGTTTGTCATTTCGATTGCTACTCACTTCTTGGGGCACGAGCATTAGCAAAGGCGTAAATTGGTAAGGCAACACATATGGTGAAAGTGTTCGGTCAACGTTTGAAAAGTAGTTGTAATTAAACATAGTCTATAGCCACAATAGTTTAGCATTCGGAGGAAGTGGAATGCCGCAGACCACTGAGTCGATGGTTTAGTGGTGCTTTTTTGGATTATTTTCTAACAATACTTTTCCCTGTCAATTGATCGATTGTGTGGCCTATTTAACAACATTGCCATTTGCGTAACATTCAAATTGTTATAAATATACTTTTTATTTCTTCACAAAACCTACATTCAGAACACAAAACCTTGCACACACATTCATTACATTGGCTAACGTGCACTAACAAATCAGCTAAAAACCTCCTGTGTACTTACCCTCACCAGAATGTTGTAGAAATGAATGAAATGAATGAGGTTTTTAGAGCACCCTTACATACCCTAGAACCCCCCGCTCTCTTGCATTACACTCTGTTGCATTCAAACATTCCCATAATGTATGGAATATCTTCCCCGCCCTAACAGTTGCACATTCTGCTAGATAAAAGATTCATTCAAAAGTGGAATGTTTGAAGCAAAAGCAACAAACAGCCCCGAAACAAAGCCAACAACAAAAGATAGCAAAAAAAAATAAAAAGCCCCAACACAAACCGGACCCACAACACAACCTAGCACCATGCTGGAAGACGATGCTTACAAACTATCCCTCCAACGCTACATGGCCGGGTCCGGCTGCTGACGAACGGGGATGAAGCGAGGGAAACTGTGTACAGGGCGTGATCGGTGGAAGGTGAGGAAAACATGAAAAACGCACCAGAACAAAAATGCACCACGAATGGATATAAATGTATATTAAATTCAAACAGCTATGATTGTGCAGTGAAAGTGCACATTCATGTTTTTCCGAGCGCACATTGAAAAAATGAGTATCCCGTACGCCCCGTGCTGCTTTGCATAATGCATTCCCGGGGCGAATGATTTGGCGCCGCGGCTAGCAAACGGCACGGCACTGGCAGAGAGCATTTCATCCCGGGCAGGCAGCAGCTGCCTCTATCAAAACCGCGCTCGCCTGATTGTTGCCGAGATAAAGAATATCCGACAGATTCCATCGCATAGCATCCATCTGCTTGCTGCTGTGCAGTGTTTCGTCTGCCGTCTTATCTTGCTCACCATCTTTCCGCCGCTCTGGCTCTTGAAGCTTTCTTCACCGCAAACTCACCTTCGATCGACACGCAAATTTATTCGTGAAATACTTTTTCCATGTTGCTCGCTTCATCCCCATTTCATTTGCACCGTCTTGCTGGCAAAATGCTGCCAATGGTAAGCGATTCGTGTCCTGCCATTTGCACAGGCGATGGGAAACATGCGACAACACCACAGAAGCAGATCTTAATTTTTGGGAGAAAAAAGATACCCTTCTTCCCATTCGTATCACTTTCCATCGCCGGCACAACGCACGGCAGCCACTGTCCCTTGGGGAACACGGGGCGAAGGCCACGTACTTGAGGGCAATGGAGCTGCCCATACTCCCCCCGTACCCCCAGGTCATTTCCCCTTTTGGATGTTAATATCATCAGCATCATCATTACAGGGTTTCCCACGATTTATTGGTTGGTTCCCACGATTTATTGGTGCGTTCCCACGATTTTTTGGTCATTTCCCATAATTTTTTGGTAGCAACCCACGATTTATTGGTCGGTTCCCAAATATTATTGGTCGGTTCCCAAATATTATTGGTCGGTTCCCAAATATTATTGGTCGGTTCCCAAATATTATTGGTCGGTTCCCAAATATAATATAATATAATACCGACCAATAATATTTGGGAAACGACCAATAATATTTGGGAACCGACCAATAATATTTGGGAACCGACCAATAAATCGTGGGTTGCTACCAAAAAATTATGGGAAATGACCAAAAAATCGTGGGAACGCACCAATAAATCGTGGGAACCAACCAATAAATCGTGGGAAACCCTGTATCATCAACGTCTTTCGTACCGTCTCAGCTTCATCAACAAGAACTTTTCTACTCATCGTTGCGTTCGCTACATCAGCATAATCATCATACTACGGGCGTACTACGTCGCTTCGACCCAAGGGCACCGCGCTGTGCCCTATTTATGCGTGCCCGTTTTATTTTCAGTTTACCTGCCAGCGTCGTCTCTGTTTACAGGTGCGCGAGGTTTGGTTTCGCGTACCCGCAAGCCAACCTGCAACATTTGCATTCTTCGCGTAGTACTTATCGGCAAAAAAGAGAGAAAGAGAGAGAGAGAGAGAGAGTAAACGTAGAGACAGCTAGCGATGTCCATAGAAATGAAGGTTATGTGCAACTTAAATAATTTGTCCGTTATGATTTTTAATCGCCACAGAAGGTCCAAAATGTACTACTAGGATGTTGAAAAAATCTAACCTATTGTGTAGTTCTATCATACATCCTATATATATGACTAATTACATCGAATGAGCTTATTGGTTGTTAAAATGTGTACACTACACAACCGACACTATGCAACGTTAAATGGAAAAAGGATGACGCCTCGTTCGTTCGCTCACTATGCGCTCAACATATCATTTCAAGTCAAGTTTCCACATTCGGTGAAGTGAATTTACCATTTACCTTGAAATTTGCTTGATCCCCACACTAACACATTGATGACTCACCAACCCACACACACACACACACACACATACACATCTTACTGTCCGAGCGAGCGAGCGATCAAGCGTGGTGAAAGTGGCAGTAATTAAAAATTTATTGCAATAAATTATTGCACACCAGGTACCCGGGCGCGCGGAAGATCATGCTGAATAATATATTTAAAACATGAACTCCTACCGTAATTGCAATGTATTTTGTGGGAATAATTTATGCGGTCGCATCGTCGCAAATGCTGCAGCTGCTGCCTTGCCGTGGCTGCCAGTTTCTGCATCGCTGCAGACCACCATTCCTCGCTTGATGGGACGGTCCTCTCTGCACACCCGCACGACGCCCACGTGGACAACGTATGTCGACCTCCTTCCCTGCCAAGCCGGACACCGGAAACAACCGGTGTACGGGAGGTAACTTAAAGCGGAAGCTTCGCTGGGCCGAAGGTGCGTGTTTGGAGAAAATTAATGGACCCATTGCAACCGCATGTTCGCTTCCAGCCCGTGGCCTCGCCGGTTGTGGCCAGTACGCCGGCTGTCTCTAACGGGCAATCTTGGCAAACATGAACATGCATATGCCTTCCGCAGCATGTTCTGCCGATGTAGTGATGTGACCTGCCGCCCAGTTGCCGCCACTTTTCTGCGCAAACGGGTGGTCGGTCTGCTTCCCGAGCGCCACCGCTCGGGGGGGGGTGCCCATATCGGGCGCCAGCATCGACAACACTTTCCGGCTGAATCGTACGTATCACGCGCTGCCTCGTGCCGACCATTCCAAGCGGAAGAAAAGATTTCATCCAAAGACGATTTGGAAGACGCAAAGAGTAAGTAACCTGCTACCTTCAGGTATGTCACGACAAAGTATTGGAGACGAGTACTGTACAGAAATAAGAACAGCCTTAGACAGACTGAGGAGACCTTATATGGTTCAGAATTCATACTAAAATAACTCAAGCGTTCATTTGTAGGAATGTACCTTTAAGGTTACTTAGAGAGCTGTTACCTTTCTAAACTCCCTTCAATTTTATAAAATAGTTTGTGTATCAATGAAACAATCCAACCAATTTCCATACCATCACACCAAAACTCAATCAAAACAGTTAGTGGGATAAATCCTTCAAGTAATATTAAATGAAATTTAACTTGCATTATTTATTTTACATTTACCAAAATATATTATCTGGTTCTATCACAAACTAAAGCTTTTCGCCAGCAAACGGACAGGTATAGCGGTGAAAATGTATACTAATACTGCTTTTAAACTATCCACCAATCGATCCCGAGTCAAGTCAATGAACGACAACATAATGCTCTTCACAGCATACAACCCTGTCGATACACGTGTGTGAGTGTGCATGCGTTTACAAATTCTTTATTGATTGATGGAAATACAAGTTTTGCCTTTGATTTTTTAAATTAATTTCCTCTTCAACAAACTCTTTCCTCCGGCGTTCCCCGAACCAACCAACCAATGCGGACGCGCTGTGATGGTGTAGCTCTCCCGGTACAAAAAGCCGGCACATGGAGCTGGCTACGCAACTTGTGCAAGCGAGAGAGCCTACTTTGCATTTGTGTAGCCTACACATACTGTGCCTGTGTACAGTACACACGTTGCTGTGATATCTTTGCATAGTGACTGGTTGTGGTCGTTTGCCAATGCCAATATCCCGCCTTCTTCCCATGTAGAAACCCTTCCGAAGAGTTGGAAAATTAATTCCTCGAAATGGAATCTATCTTACAAGAAATTTTGTCTCTTACGGAAAGCAGTGAGCAGATGAGCGAGGGAAGCTCCGGTGTATTGAGTGATGTGGTCGGATTGATTAACAAACCAAACGTGGAGAGTGAATCAAAACAGGGCAACACAAATAGAAATGTTTCCCTTTTTCTTGTTACAACTGCTTATACATTCAGTTTCTGTAGAATCTCGAGGCAACGAATCAAAATCACTGGTTGTAGAATCGGGAATAAAACGTTCGCCGGCTTATCCTAATCTAAATCTAATATTCTACATTTTTAACCTCTTTCGAAGCAGAAAGCTCCGAAAGTTTTCCTCTGCTTCTTACAAGATACCTTCCATAATTAATCACCCAACCCGTGACCTCTCAAATTGATACTTTGACTGTATCCGTCCACCTTAAACCCTTGCCGTGCCTTTTCCAAACAGCGCTCGACCCGCAACCTCCGACCCTCTGTGCCCTTTCAAAGGAGCGGAAAAACATTTTTCACGATAAAAATCCGCACCAATCCCGTTGACGGATTGATCGGTGTCTTACTCGTCCCGGTACGCGCTTCGCAAACCATCCTGCGCCTGCTATGCCGGCTTTAATTAAAGCGACGCCGGGACAAATGATAACTTGATTACGGTGAGCGAGGTTGCGACCGTTGTTTGAAGCGTCGTGGCAGTAAATACGTCATAAATCAACCCGTTCCGGCACTGGGACGGAAACATCAGCTTCTTTGGCGTCGTTTTTCTTGTCCCCCCCCCACATCGGGCAAGCGGAGCCGTACGAAAGCCGTGCACAAAGAATTGTACCATGGTCATCCGAAATTCTTTTACAACCGCTGCACAGCACGGTTTCATTATTCATTCGAACGTCTGCCGCTTGTGTTGGTACACTCTGAAAAGGTATGTTCCTTCGGCGGTGCCTCGAAGCAACCAGGTGGACCAGTTTCGCAAACGATCCAAGATGTCCTTGAACCAAGCTTTGCAAGCCATTGTAGCAACCAGCAGAAGCAGCGGGTATGCTCGGTTATTCACACGTTGTCGTCACATGAAGCCACAGTTCCGTTTCATGTTCCGGGGTGGTGAAAGATTCGTTCAAGGCAGGAATATCGAACGACGAACATAAATCAAATTATTTCATATCGGGCAAGTGTTTGCCGTACGAATGAGGAAATGCTTTTTCAACATTGTCCTCGTTCATACGCAACGGTTGTTTGTTGTGTTGTGTGTAGAGATGTTCAAAAGAGTGCCAGATGATATGCAATAGCGCGATAGTTGTTCGTGGTGCATTGAATGTATGGAGCTCATTTCCATCCTTTGTCGACTTTTATTTCAGCACAATAAAGGGCATTCTATTCTTACAAAATATGACAATCCAGCAATAAGTTACTGCAATTTTACTCTTTCTATCAGAAAGACCCTTTATACTTATTATATATCCATGCCAATCGGTCTGCCCAAAAGGTCACTTCTTTATGAAGGTCAAATGAAACGATACTAAACCGCTGCCGTCGTTTAGTGCCGCTTGCTAAACAAGTTGAGTGCAGTATCTTCACCTTTCCCTCGCCAGTCATTAAAATGCCGTGCCACTTTAACTTGCCTTTGTGGTACAATTTACTTTGCCGGCAGCCCGTCCTATGCTATGCACGACCGCGACAAGAAACAAGACAAAACAAACCTACCAACAATGGAGAGAGAGAGAGAAGAAACAAAACAAAAAACAACGACAACGACAACGCTCCACTGCTTCCGCTGCTCTTGCGGACGAAATTCCTTGTTCCTTTAGCCAAGATTTGCTGTCCGCCCTGCCAACGTGACGCCAACATGCTGCTCCCACCTCCCATACCCAGCGCACATACACGGCAGCATATTTTCAGCATCAAAAGGTTTTTCGCCTGCCAGTAGCGGAGGGCGCGCTGATGCACGCGTTGGCCGGGAGAACCATTACCATCCTCACTTCTGACGCGCACAGTATGGGAATGCGAAAAATGCCATAAATCATAAGTCGCCCGTAGGGTGGTGCCGTTCATCGTCGTTGTCATCACACACACACATACATACACGTCCACCGAGCACCACCTTCCTGGGGCAGCCCAAAGCGCTAAACCCGCAAGGGCAATCAACGGCAACACGACGATGTTGCCTCGGGCAAGTCGGGCGCTACATCGCGCGGTTTGGGGCGTAGCAGCACTCGTGGAAAATTATCCCCTTCTCGGCCACCAACCAGCTTTGCCTCCCCTTCCCCACCTCTACCCAACGGTAAGCGTTCAAGAAGTGTCCTGTCATCTAAAAACGAACGCCATCCTGCCGTCACATGCGCGACAACCGACCTCCTAGGTGAAGTTCGCCTGCAATCATTTCTTCGCCATTTTGCGCCCGGTGTTTCAACACTTTATCATTTGGCGCGTTCCGTCATGCCGTCGTCCCTGGGAAATAATTCATCATGCTAGAAGGTGATGGAGCCTAGAGAGCGATAGAGAAAGAGAGAGAGAGAAAAAGGAAGAGAGAGATTAAAGAGAGGCAACCAACTCTTACTAGCTGCTCAATTACTTATTCCGGTATTTTTGGTGCGTACATTTCCAACGAAAACGAGACTCCCCTCTGGCACAAGCAGATAAATAAAAGCTCGCAGTAGTTTAATACCGTTAGTGCATTCAGCTGAACTAAATTAATTAAGTAATGCGAAGCAAGCTACCAGTACGCTACAAAAAGTGCGGTATCTTTCCATCACTTTGTAGCTCATACCACGAATATCAGTCACAGCGATGGCCAGTGTAAATAATAAACTAAAAATAAATTAAGATACCTTCGAGCACAAAACAGTAGGATCAAATAGTATTTTATTAAGAAACCGTTCGAATGGCACGTCCCTCGGGTCCGGACCACACCGAAAATGCACCACAATGAAGCAAAACAAGACTCATCCATTGCTGTAACGCCATTTCCAACATTGAACCATTTTACAAATCGATAGCTTCACAAACACTGGAAAGCTTTTCGGGCAAAATATTAGTTCGGTTGATGGTTTTGTTTTGTTTTCTGCTGGCATGCCAAAATTAACTGGGTTTCTTGCGGCACGACGCTTACAGAACCTTCCCAATCAATGCCACTGAGCGGGCGGTGTCGGGGTGCAAAAAAAAAAATGCCAGCGTTAAAAGCATTCCACCATTAATAATCATTCCAACATTATTTACGTGATTTGCGAAGCATGTGCTGTGGCTGCGATGGTGCAGCAATTGTGAAATGACAGGAGTAGGAGTATCATATGTTCTTTCAATACTGCGATGTGTTTATTAGCGAAAAAAACACTAACTTCACTAACTTTGCTTTAGCAACCCTGGATCCTCATCGTAGCCACGTACGAAAGTAGCATCCCAAGCAGGCTGCATCACACACAACTAGCCAGCTAGTTTCCAATTTCTGCCCATTGCCCCCGTACGGATGACAATTCTGCTAATTCTATTTCATCAAACATTCGCCAACGAGGCAGTCTTCAAACCTTTATAGATCCGTACAACGGTATCCAAACACGCACCTTCCACACACACTGACACTGTCATCTCCGATTACTTCACCGAACGGTGGACGGTGAACTACAAATTTCATTACCACCATTGATTGACACATTCCATTTTCGGCACCCGTTAGAGTCCCGGAGACCAGCAGAAGACAAAGCCCACCCAGCCTCGAAACTCACTCTGCGGGCACGGTGAAGCCTTTCAGTAACTGTTCGGACATTTTCGGGACGGCTCAAAGTAAATCCAGGTGTGAAAGGGGGGGGGCGGGAGGGGTTGACATTGACGTGAGCCTGATTACGTCCGACAATTGTGCTGCGCGCCTGGCTCTCACCCAGCTCACCCGCTGATTACTCATTAATTCAATCACCAATCCGAAACTTTCGTTGACATCGACACCGCGCCCGGCCTGTGTACCTGTGCTCGCTGCGGTTTCTTACACCGCCACCAGCAGCATCAGAAACGCCCGGACGGAATAGGGACGGACCCGCACCCGGGAGCAGCCGCGAATGGATGCAGCAGGATGCCTGCACCGGAGTGCCTGTCAGGACAATAAATCATGTCCAATATAGACATAAACGGAAAATATTATCCTCCCTAGCTCGGTGCCGGTTCGATACGCTTGCTGTAAAAAAAAACTCCCCCCATTCATCCCCATTCATCCTTTCCGTGCATCCAACCGGCACTGGCGAAAAAGGGCAGCATATAAATAAAAATTGCCCCCGACACGCCTCGCCGATACCGCCCCGGGGATCATCAGCGCTGCTTCGGTCGTGGCTGGGCGGAGATTTTCTTTTTCTATTTTTTTTTTATTACTTTGATTTGTCTCTCGCCCGTACTCTCATGATCACGAAAGCAGAGAACATACACACATACATATATACACACACACTTAGTTGACTTTTCTTCGCTCACTGCGCGCTCGTATCCGGTTCTCGGACAATATGTCCGCCTGGATGTCGTACTAGCACGCCAGTTGCTTTTTCGCTTGCTTCCATTGCACGATGGCTTCTGGCCTCGGCCGACAGGAAATGAATCATCGTACCATCCTGAGTCCGAATTTCGACTCCAGTCACTTCCGGACCGATCGTTGAGATGGAAAAGTGAATTATTGGGTGCACAGACAAACGGGCACAAACACACACACTTTCATTTTACGTTTTCTTTGCGATGTATGTGTTTCTGGGAGCAAAGCTTATTTTAGTTTTTAGTTTAGTTACAAAATTCCATTTAAATTTTCGTTCTTATTTTGATATATTTTTGGAATAATTATATTAAAACATGAAAAAAAGGATACAACCTTAAACGATCAAGTACTATACAAATTAGTGCAATAATAAACGTTACCCGTTGCTTTGCTATGCTATGCTGTACTGTACTAAGGAGTTTCATAGCAACGTTATTTAATTACATTACCAACGAAACACGCCACATGTTTACTCATTTTGTCCAACAAAAGTCTGCCCCATTTCCTTGCCCGGACGAATGAACAATGCTTTCCAATGTAAAATAAAACATTACGCAAAAGCTTTTCCATTGACTTTCATGCATGATCGGATGCGGCGATGTGTTAGCATACGGAGCACGCAGCTAACGCATGATGCCGACGCTCGTTTTATCGAATTCTTCTGCAGTTTCCCACGCCACACCAGTTCATGAAATCGATTTTATTCTTCGAAACATGCACAACACCAACACGTATTCACTCAGCTCAAAATATATTCATCCAATACTGAGAATTTTTTAGTTCACTGATCAAGATCGCCCGCATCTACCGGTAGATGCGGGAGCGAGATGTAATACACCATTTTCCATCCTAAACTGCACCAGCGCCACCCACTTCCAGGGCGCACGCATATGTTGCGCTTGCTATCAACTCAAGCGAAGGCGCAACACTCTTACGCGGATAAAAATAATATCCCCTTTGCAGTACAGGGCTGCCGCCGGGTTTGGTCCGAGGGCATTGCCGGGGCCGGGGCCTGTACCTTTGCCTACGAGCAAATGTCAAGATTTTCTTGCTATGAATTTTCTACCAAGAAGCTTTCGGCAATATGAACGGTGTGGGTAAGAGGAAGCAAGAAAAAAAACACATCCAACCCGAACGAATACGTTCTTGCCCGTAAGCTTATGAAATATGTATTTTCCACTGCCACTGCCTTGCCGATACGCATGATGGGTGGACCGAGTGATCGGTGGCGTTTAATACATTTATCTGAATTTTTATGTTTATAGATTGGGTTATTTTATTCATGGGTGAGCATTGATTTATGAAGAAATAACCCTATCGTACAGCTTACCGTGCCAGGCGGCACGAAGCAACGAAATGTATTCTATCTTACGTTTCCTTACGTTGTCTGTGTAAAGACAGTCGTTTTTATTTTTGCAATTTCGTTAGCAGGAAAAACAAGCAAGCTACGTGTCGGGGGCCTTGTAAAAGAGGAGCAAATACAGCTGTGTAACGTTTGTGTATGTTTATACCTACTGTCCTGTATAAATCATAATAGACAGTGTAAAATTCTCCAAACTTTAGCTATTTGTGTTCTTTCTTCCGCTAGATCGGCTATCTTTTTCAACGTGTTAGAATACGTATTTCAAAAATATAATGATAATGCAGGTAGTAGGAGCAACGCACAACATCAATTGTTACGTTGATTAAAGATTGATAAAACTCGAAACATAATTTACCATAATACTTTAACAAGATAAGCATTTATCCGTTTCACATATGATGTGTATACCTGTTCGATGCCGCCGGCCACATTTGTAACACAATTTTCTTGATGGTCCACTAGACCAGTGCTTGCCAACCTTTTTGGGACCACGGACACCTTGGCTTTGGAAATACATTGCACGCCACGCACATAAATTTTGTTAACTTAGGTCAACGCTTTTTGATCAAAAACATGTTGAACACTTAGGCTAGTCATTCCTGTTGACAATTTTATCTTGATTGTGGGAAAAAATGCACAATATATATTGCAATAAGCTTTTCTTTAGAAAATATCAATTCTTTCACAGACCACTTCTGTACACGCTACGGAAAATAAGTCCGTACACTAGACATTTATTCTCAACACGAAATAATAAAGAACTTTAAACATATGATATGATTAGTAAGCGCAGATGCTGAAGGCATTGAGGTAGAAGACATCAATGCTACATCGTCTATGTTCTGCCTGTACTATTATTTATTCTAGTAATGCTTAACCACTGTTTCATACATGCACATTTACTAACAAGCTTGATAACACGCCCAACTTCAGTTCAAATCTGTTTTGTCTTTAGCTTAGCTGTTCGCTGTAGCTTAGTAGTAAACTCCACATGGACTCAATTATCTATATGGACCATTGAGCCAGTTCTGTGATACAGTCGACTTCTCTTAAGACCTAACAACATGTGCGTCGTGGGCTCAACTAAAAGTCACTGAGAGTCAGCGAGTACCAAGGTCTCCAGTAAATTTGCTTATCAACCCTTCTCCAGTTTAGAATTATCCATAAAACTTCTCTGTCGTCACTTCAGAAAGGCCTACATTCGTGTGACCGCTTAGCGCCTCCACTCGTGTCAATCTGCCACTTGATGGTCAAGCGCAATAATGTTCAGGGCAGGCTTGTATTTACCACTGCTTCCTTAAACCTTAAGCTTACCTGCTTCTTAAGAAAAAATATATCTCGATAAACACTATGTGTAATAAAATTTCCATGATCGTGCATCTAGCTATACATCTGTTTTGGATGTTTAACTCCGACGATGAAGAAAACCTCAAAACTTTCCCGCAGGTCGTCATAGACATCAACACACAATCAACCCCTCTTATAAAAAAAAACAAGATGTATCACTAACCACGACGAACCTATCAGAACACAACATTGTTTATTTCAGGCGTATTTGCTCCTTCGACTCGATAACTCACTTATCTCGGTAAACGGCTAAGTTGGCACAAAGCAGCATCATTAATTTCAAAGCAGCCACTCGACAAACAAGCACGCTCTCTTACATCGTGCCGCTCGCTGCAACGTGGGTAATCTTTCCCACTGCGAATGCTACAGTTGTTTATCTGCCCGTCATGTAGGAAAATCATTACACACCCAGGCGCTAGAGGATGTAGTTATGTGTCCGTGTTCGTCTGAGTACATTTTGTTTCATTGCAGTTGCATCATTCGGGCACTCGAATGCACAACCATCATCGAGCACGGCAACTGTAGCGCAAACAATTTATCACAGCTCGAAACCAATATCGAACATTTCTTTCTTCCCTTCCCTTTTGCTAACCGATATTGGCAACGGTCCTATACACACACACACACTTGCCTTCGGCACTGCTCAGGAATGTGCCATACCCGCACAAAAGCTGTCACCGATGTACTTTGACGTTTAACCATTGTCAAATGCCATCCTGCCATACAGTATAGTACGGTGTAGGTATCTCTTGGTGTGCCCTCCCTCACACACGAGCTCCTGGGGAAATGCAAAACAACTTCCACCAGTACAGATAAGAGCGGAACTGTTGTTATCGTTCACTATTGCATTCGGCCCTCCCATCCTCATGCCGACGCACTCATGCATCGGGAGACCACGGGGAAACTTATTTTTCAATTCCACTTTTTAGTCTCGAATGCTGGGACATGCTGGGACCCTCACCCAAGGAATGTTTCAGCTTTCCGAGCGCACTCGAACTTGTATTTATCTTCTTCCGAGCATCAAAGTCGGCCGGACTGGATAGGGTGTACCGCGGGGTTGGGAGGGGCAGCTCCGTTGCGCAATAGTGCATCGCGATGGAGGACGTCCGTCCCAATGGAGACGCCCAGTGATCCGTACAGCGTTGCAGCAACGGGCTCTGTCGCCAACCTCGTCACCTGGCTGTGTGTGTGTGTGTGTGTATGTGAATGTGCGGCACGAAAAACAACTTCACATCATCATCAGCATTGACATCATCATTGCGAATGTCTTCGGCAACGTTCGGTGCCGTTAACCAGTGTGGAAATAGTACACCAGCACACGATCGATCGTCAGCATCAAAAGAACAATATGTTGCACGCCGGTGTGTAATGCGGCGAAGCGCATTCTGCCGATTTTGTAACGTTAGTTATGTAGTTTGCTTCCTTCCCTGGTACCTTTGCCCGACCATTCCACGCCACACATTGCTTCGACGGGTTACGGAATCGCACCAAACACATGTGTTTCGCATGTTTTACTCGCTTGACATCAGCGAGCTGCATGCCCGCGGCGAGGTGAGTTGGGTGTAGTTTTTGCCATTTGGAGTGCTTACATTTACGAATGGTTGCATTTCCAGCTGTGCAGAGCACAGCCGTTTCCTAACAAACATACCGTGCCGGTGTGGCATGCGCTCGATGTAAAGCATTTTATAAATAAAAAAACAATGCACCGTACATCGATTGACGTCGATGCATTGCAATCCAGCAGATGAACTTTGCCGTTTACTTGTGTTTCTTAATAAGACCTACCATTATTGGTTGGTAGAACCACACTGTATGCAAAAGTGTCGTAGTGCTATTTGGAACTGGCTGTTGGAGACTCCTATACTGTACCGTTACCTGTACTTCACTGACATACTGTACATGCTTCTCTAGCCTCATCGACCGGCACGCTAACGAGAATTAATGTTTCCCCCCATTAGCCCGCATTCTTTCCAGGGGGGTTCAGGCCAATTCTAGTTTGGTGGCACTACGCGACGGTCTTACGAATAACGATTTCCGTGCCACGCTTCCTTCCTCGCAGCCGTATACCACCGTCATTCCAAACTGTGGGCACTTATTTTATCAGAAAAAAACGCAACACTTTCCACTGACCTTATCAATAGACCACGACCACTGCTGCGTGACGCAAAACATGAGCCTCCGCCATATCGACCCATCTTCACTGGCGCGTTCGATCAAATTTCATCATTATTGGAATTAATTTGCACATCGCTTACACGCGCATTACCATAATTGATTGTCATTTTAATTACCCAGCACGGTCGCGAAAAGCTCCACTACAAAGCTGCCAACTGGTGCCAGGACAGGCGTTCTTCTTTGTCAAAGGAAATGCCCCGGCCGGCGTACAATACCGAACGGAAATGGCACCAACTAGTCGAATCAGTACACGCGCATCGATACAGCCATCGGTCGTGCCCGATCGTTTCGGATGGATGATACACCAGCGTCACGTTTTTTCTTTGCACACAGACATACGCATAGCAAAGAAAAAAACATCAAAGTGACACTAGGTTAATAGAGTTGAGCGGTCGGGCACCGGCACACACCGTTCGTTGTTCGTGTACACGTGTTAAGGTAATAATGGAGCGCCGCAAATGGGGGTGGGCTTGCATAACGAGCTTTCGTTGGAGTGGCAAGCCGTGGCAACTGACCGGTCACGCAACATAGCTGAGCACATGTTCCATGTGTACAATCGATCATGGACGAGTGAAGATTTTTGTCGGTGGCGGTCGCTTCGGCCCTGGGACCCGCTATGGACAGCTATTATGCACCGAGGCGTTTTGCATTCTAAATCGTTGCAGTCCTGTTCATTCTCAACCGTGAGATTAATGCTAACAGGTTCCGTTTAGGCCAAAGCCATTGGTAGTCGGTACTTTTGGTTGTTTTGAATCATTTCAATATTAGTTATATTTGCAACAATTTTAATCAAATTTGGCAGGCATCTGTTCAATCAGCTGTTCTTTTTTGAAAATTCCGTTTATTCCCCCTAACGGGATTATAGCTATTAAAATAGTTATATTTTCTCAACAAATTTCACACTCTCAACTACTACTGTTTGCGTCAATCATCCTTCCTAACAACGCTTCAAACTAACACCTTCGTTAGCTCCTTTACCTGCTTCACCTGCGAACCATCGACCATCCGGTTTCAATTCTAATCCCTTTCCTTCGCAAACGAGCTGCTGCATAATTCAGCAGCTCAGCAGCGAAACGATTCCGACCACACCCCCTTTTTTCGCACAACTCACCGTTAATCCCTTCCTTCCGCCATACATTCAGCCCTTGATGCAGCGGGCCACCAACCAACCAACCGCCCAGCTCGCGCTCCCGTAATGAGATTGAGCGTCAACGGAGAACCGTACGGACCAAACGGGCGATGCCGTGCTGGCTCGCTGCCTGATCCCTTTCTCAAAGCCCACTCATTTGAATGTCACTTGACCGTGACCGCGGACCGTTAGCGAATGATCGGGATCGGTGGCCGTTCGCTATCCGGTGGCCAATTGTCGTACCGTCGTACCGTGCCGTTTAGTTTTCCCTGTACCGTAGCGGGCGCGCCTGCCAGGGAAGCGAATGTTTGAACCGAAGCGCAAACGGAACCGGAGTTTTCCGAGGGATCAAAAAGGTCACCGTAAAACCGTGTGGATAAAAATAAATTAAAGCTCCGGTAAGGGAAGGGAATGTTCGCAGCAAGATTATGTTTGCTGAACCATTCTTAATGGATCCTCCCTTGACCAACCGTTCAGTGGTTGGGGGATTTTCTTTTTTATACCGGGAAAAGGTAAATCATATCCTACTTAAAATCTTAACTCAATGGTCGATGTATAGCTATCGCAGTCGTTTTTTTTTTTTTTGTCGTGCCATTCTTTTTGCTTCGTGTTTGGGTGGATCTAGTAGGATTTTGTTGAATTCTTATTGCTTCACTCACGTATTGAGATCGGATTTTGAACAAAACAATCGCTGCACACATTTATAGTTCTGTCTTTTGATGCTTTTTTGCTACTCTTCAAATGTCCTTTACGGCTGCAAAAAATATGATTTTATAGTATACTATATGAACACAATATAAATATTGCGTTAAATATAAATACATGAAACCATGTTTCGCCTCACAACATCTCCCACTATCATTTGGTCCCAATCTCCCTGGCAACTTATTGCTTTCTTCGCCACTCTTCCGTTTTCGGTTCGTACACGCCCAAGCTCTTTGACAAACACAATTTAAAAATAATTCCCACAACAAACAGGATTATTCCACCGTCCGGCCACGAACCCCACGAAGGGCGAACGCCTCAACCCACCCAGCTGTGGTGTTGCAGATGGTCAGCACCGAGGCAGCGAACACAGGCAATGGGACAAAACAAAACACTACCGCACAACTCGCACGTCATACATAATGCTAAACGCAAAGAAGAAATGTAAATACTGTTTTCGAAATCGAATGTGAAACAGCACACTCAAAGTGCTGCTCAAAGTTCCAGGTGCGACACACAACAACAACAACAACAACAACAGCTGCCGCCCAGAGAGCTGATCGTGGACACTGTTTTGTTTCTCCCCTTTTCGGCTCACAGAACACATCTTCTACAAAACCCTCCCCTCCGTTTGGTATGTTTCACCTCCACTTTGACACAGTAGTTTTGTGTTTCGGCTGCAGGCAAGCGATGGAAAAAGGGACACAATTGAAACACAATCACATACACACACACACACAAAGAAACACCCCTCACAGCATTGCACGCACCAGAGGATGGGATAGTATAGTGTGGATCTATTCCTTCCACAGACATCGCCTCGGTGTTACGACATCCGTAACAACCGCGCGACATGCGATTTGCCAATACTCATAAAGCAAACTGATTTAGGTCTAGAAGAAGAAGAGAAAACAATAAGAAATCCGACTAAGATTTTCCACCCGTTTCTTTTCTTTTTTCGCATCACTTGTGTGCGTTTCTTTTGGTGCGCCAGGCTCGTGGCAAAGATTTTGCCTTGCTACCGTGCCCGCATTTGCCCTACTCGCTGGCTTGCTTGGAGTGCAAAAGTTTTACACCAAACCGCACCGCCACCCAGGGTTTTAGCTACGGCTTTTCTACACACGCATCCCATTTTTAAGAATCATCCCATCCTGCACGAACCGATGACTCCATTAGGATCCGAGGAAACCAACGGTTTGTGGGGGTGGGGGGGGGTTGAAGGAAAAGTTTCACCAAAAGAAACTAGCGTCTCTCCGTTCGCCTCGAAAAGCATCCAGCGCGTTGTTTGCCAACGGCTCTGGCACTGGTTAATATTTAACGATTAAACTTTGGTGTATGATTTTGTGTTTATGCATTTTTGTTTCGCTCTGCTTTTCATTCCCGCCCCTAACGAAATGGTGATTTGCGAGCCGCCAGGAGTTTAGCGGGATTTTGTTTAATTACTTTTTCCCCGCTTTGTTCTATCGCAACCTTGAACTTTACGCAGCCAGCCAGTGGCAATGCCATTTCATTTATTTTTCAAACTTTTACAACTTACCGATTTGCGGAACGACAGCTCAAACCAGCTCAACCAGCAGCCAAAGTTTGCCGAATGAACGATGAAGTTCAAATGAGTATCCGTTTTCCTTTGGCCGTTTACGTTTTACGAGCGTCTCCAGTGGGTTTGTGTGGGTGTGTGTGTGTGTGTGTGTGTGTGTGTGTGTGTGTGTCTCCCTGGTTGGGCAACAATTTTTATTTATTTATTTTTCTCTACGGAGCTGTAAGTTATGCATTCTTGCAAGCAGAAGTGAAACTCCGGACAACAACTCCATGCGCTTAAAAGTCGAATGTCGAACATGAACACATTTTTATCGCCTATCATTCTTCATTTGTGTGGAAAAATCGTTTCGCTTACCAAACATTAGCCCGATGCAAAAGCATTCCAAATATTATGGATGCCACAAAGTTGATACTGTTTGCAGAAGACTGATTTGTAGTGCCGGGATTTGTTTTTTCCCCCTCGTTTAGTAGGCAATTCTTACTACCATTTTTACTAACAAAGATAGTCTTGTGCATGGGTATCCACAAATGTAATGGACGCTTTTAGGGCACTAGTCAGCTATTTTATATGGAGCTGGACACTTGACAGCTGAAATCATGTCAACACACCATACAATACCACGCACCATACTAGCATCAGTAGGGGAAGGTAGGTAAAGACGGACACGTTAAGGGAAATGGTAAAAATCTAGGGATATATAAGTGCAACGACCATGAAAATGTGCATACATTATCTTACACTCATGTTTTATCAGAAAATGTGTTGAAATTTTTAAGTTTCCATCGATTTTTGCGTTTTTTCATGAATGAAAAACATGTTTTTTTTCGTGCAGTTTTGAAATGTTCGGGTAAGACGGACACCAGATATGGGAAAGATGGACACCATGAAGGGTAAGATGGACACCTGTAGAAAATGTTAGAAAGTGAAGAGTTTTACAGTATTTTAACAAATTCTATCGCTTTCCACGTCCTGGTACGTTTATAAACCAATTCTTGGCCTATTGCAACGTCGTTTCATTCAGCCATGGTTTTAGGAATTGTAAGCACTGGTTCTAATATATCGTAGAATGCAGCATCTAAAGCATTATTGAAATATCGCGCTCTAACAGCTGACGTTTCTCCAGCTTACAGAACAACAGCCTAGAACTTCCTTTTAGGAAATTACTACGAAAAGTCTACGAACACAGTATTTTTTTACTTGTTTATAGATAAAGCCATTTTCCACCATGTCAAAATTCAACATTTGATTTTTGTAATCCCATAGAATTATTCATCTTTTCCTGCACAATGTCGTATCAATGCCTCATCTTTGTGTTGCTTAAAGCTGTCCAAGTCGTGAGAAGATATTGGATATCGTGAAGCACCTCATCAGCATCGAGCGAGTAATAGCATAACGAATGGCTACTATTTGACCGGTTTTTCATTTCTCGCTTATTTCAATACTTTCTCTAGTTGCTGATAGGTTCATAACTTCGGAATACCCTTATTTCAGGTATTTGAAGAGATCTATTCATCACCAATTGATATAAGAAGTAGAATAAAGCAACAAATTCAGTGTCCATCTTTCCCTACAACAAAGTGTCCGTCTTTCCCGCTTTGGTATCAGGATGTTCAAACCACCAGAAAACTATATTTTGTATTGCTTTCATCCTCGTTCTTTCGCCAGTTTTTTCATTAATGATCACGACAACCCATTCATGAAATAAAACTTCCGGAAATATAAACAATACAAGTTGTAGAGCTTAAGATCGGCAGTAGTCAAATTAGATCCACAAGGGTGCACATGATTGAAAATTTGTTTTGTTCGTGGATTTAATCAATTTTATATATATTATGCCAAAAATGTTCTCAAATGTGTTGTTTTACCTTCAGTTTGAATTTTACATTGTTGAATTACTCGAAAATTACCTTTTTCATGCATTTATGAGAAGTGTCCATCTTACCCGCAGTGTCCGTCTTTACCTACCTTCCCCTATTTCAGGCAAGATTATTTCAGCCTGGAAAATATGTATATAATATAATGAAGGATTGATTATTTTTTTAAGGATAAATATTGTGCCAAAAAAGGCTAAAGTGTTTTAATCGATTTTTTTTTAAGTTTAATTATAGTACTATAATTCATTTAGAAGAGAAAAACAGCAACGATAACAATTTGTAACTGCATCTTTTTTGTACACACTGGATACAACCCGGATTATGAATACAGTTCCACTGACAGGCTGAAATGTAAGCTTTTTGGCTAGAAAAAGAAAAGGCCTGAACACTAGAAAAAACAAAGAGTGTGGCCAAGGAAATGCATAAGGAAAAAGTAAGAGGCAGTTGCAAACTGAGAAAATAGTTGATCTTACTATTTATTTAATTTGGTGATTGAAATTCATAAAAAAGAAACCACTTAAGCATAAGGTCAAAACCGAAAGCCCAGAAAATACAAAACAAAAAATCCGAAGATCGACTGATGCCCTTCCACTTGTACTAAAATCACGAAAAATAGCAAATGTGATCGGAATCTAATTAGTAAAATGGATAAAGCTGTTTTGTTATTTTTAAATCTTGTAAAATTGATAGTACAAAAGATGTTTTCCAGAAATATGCTATAATTTATCAGGCGGGGTCGTTATATACAAGGGTTCGTTTTACACGCTAAAATACGGTATGTATAAACATTGAACTGAGTGAATTTAAATAAAAGAAATTAAACTTGCGTTAAAAACGTGGACCTGAACACATAATATTTCAAAAATCTTTCGTAACTTCCCATTAAGTCAAAATAAAAACAATCTCATCCTCGCTGAAATATAGTTAAATCTACGCTAAACAAATACAACCGTCATTTGCAACCAGTGTGCATACTGGATTCCAGGTGCATAGTGATTCCACCCTAATGGTACGGAAAAATAACAAAACATTCATTTAATTAAACAATCAATGCTTTCCATATCCAGCTACCCCTTCCTACATCCACAAACAAAGCACAAACGATCCAATTATTGCAATCCACTTTCCACCAACGATCGCAGCTTGGTGGCCCGAGCTCCCGATTCCGTACAGTAAAAAAAAAAAAAAAAAGTTCAACCCACTGCCATTACTTTTCTCCGCTTGACTAATCCTATTTTTCTTCAATTACCATCCCTGGCAATCCCCTGCCCGTGTTGTGCCGGATCGAACGAACCATTTCGAAGGGTGACATATTTGTAAACACTTTTCCTCGGCGCCGCTTATCAGATGGCACAAAGCATCGACTGCCCCCGCCAGCGAAGATGCCAAGTGGAGTATAATCGCAAAATAACCACAAACATTGAATAATTCGATTCGGTTTCATCTTTGCAATTGTCCCACAAATTGCCGAACCGTCTTGCACCCTTCCCACCCGGCTCATAATCAGCTTTTGAGCTGGAGTAGGGCAGCGAAGCAGCACAATAAAAGGGGGGAACACAGAGAACAAATACCACCATTTCCGAATCGAATTTCGTCCCCCGTCTTCGACCGAGCGGAAGGAAAAGAAAGCCGATGCCACCACGGCCAAGGCATATAAACCAAAGGATTAAGCACTGCAGGATTGAAATTAAGCTGACACTTTATGCCAACCGCGCATGCAGGCGATGCCGATTCCAATCGCAACCCTAAAACTGGGACGTATTTTTTCAAGCCCTCCATCCCACCCCGAAAACGGTTTCCGTCCGGATTGAACAGAACGGCTAAGCAATACTAATCCACCCAATAATCCGATGGTAAGCGAAGAAAAGTACCAGCACGGAACAGCACCGCGTCCCGAAAGCGCAGCTTACGTACAGACGGGAGACACTACCTGTACCATTGTGCACATTGTCCACATTGTTCCAGCGGCACCGCACGGTACGGTTCGTTTATTTCGTCGCGCTTTCAGCCCGACCAATGGCAAAGCTTTGTTGTTGCTCGTTGTGCACGTAAGCGAAGCAAGCGTCTCGCAAAGCACATAAATTGCAAAGCACCTTAGCACCCATTTACAATGCAATAGGCGTCAGGTCGCGCTCAACCTCTTGCGTTTCTGAACGCCGAGTGAAGTGAGTGTGAAGCCAGAATGTGCGCTCAGGCGAAGGATGCAATGGCCCTCACACCCCTCCACACGGTACAAAGATGAATGACGGATGAACGTGGGCAGTGCTTTCTTTTTTGCTCTTCTATCTGTTTGCTTCGTTTGCTGTCACTTCAAACCTTCATTTTAGGATGCTGTACACCTTCTTTTTTGTACGTGTGCTGAACACCCATTCAACCCGTTTTTGTCGGGTTGGATTCGTTCTTTTTTCTGTGTACTGTTCTGTTCGCTTTGCTTTCGTGCGATCGTCACAGGACTCTCCCCGGCCGTGCTGGACCGTGCGACGGTCCACCCCCCCCAAAGGACAACTTAATGAGCACGACGCTCTAAGATTGAATAATTCATACCTTCATTCCCGCAGATTTCCATTTGAGATTAAATTGCGATGAAGATAAAATATTTAAATTCATCTAAATTTATTCCAACCGAAACCGCTACCCACCACACCCCCTCGTTCCGTGCCTGCAGTCACGGTTTTCTCCTGCCGCAAGTTCGTCGGGCACGTGTTGGTGAAATTGAAGAAAAGCAACACTCCGAAGCGCTCGCGTTGTCGGTGAACGAATAAAGCGAAGGAAGGATAATAGCGATGAGCCTCGGCGACTCTTCCGTACCTTTCCAACACACACACACACACACACGCATGCACACACCCGCTCAGTAGATCATCATCAACGCCATTCATCCATTCAAAAGATGGATTCACCGTGGTTCCCAGCACTGCGCCAACGGTCAGAAAGCTCTCGGCTTAAATCTTTTTTGGCATGCAAACACACAGCCACACAATCCCGCCTGCCGCAGCCATCGTCCCTGGCAGATCAGGTAGCTCGCCCGGTGTGTCCCGGAACATGCAATCGCCTCGAGTCAACTTTCTTCCTGGCCCAGTTGCTCCGCCGTCTTCCGTAGTCTTCCCACTGTGTAACGAAGCGCTGCTTACACTAAAATGAAGGTGTGTTGCCGGGACGGCTGATGGCTTGTGGGAGCGCAGGGTTCATTTGCAATTCCTTCCAACCCTGTCCACCTGGGAGAAGAAACCTTCGTTTTTTTTTCTTCGGTGTGTGTGAACGTTTAATATGGTCGCTTTGCGACGACTGGAATATTTTACACACTTTTAAAACTGTGCGACTCCCTGTGGAGAAGTAGAACGCGGAAAGAAAATGCTGCCGAAAGCCTGAGTGATGAAAAATAAATAAAACAAACGATCTTCAGGTGTGCCATTAGTTCTTATTAAACTCTTTTCTCATTGTACGTTAAACAACAGATGGATTTGGTTTATAGTCTTATACCTCATCTACCATACATGACCAAATCAGGTAATAAGAAGTTCTATTACTATTAACCATAATGAAGATGACCTTCTCCCACTGTTTCACTGTCTATTTTCAATTTGCTATCATTTTGTCGATTGCTTGCTTGTAGTGTCGAAACAACATCACACCATCATCCGGTAAGACTCCCCGTGCACTTTTAAATGGTTGCAACCACACACCAGCAACCTTTATTTAAAAATGCAATTTCACTTATAAAACCAGTTTGCTGTGCAGTCTCGATTACCTTCGAAACTTTTCCATTACACGGCAGACACACGGCGTTCAAACAGTGCCGACCCCGTGCTCGGTTGGAGCAATATAATTTCCTTGGTCAGTTGCCGTTTCGATCATATTCCTGCACTGGAACCGGCGCACCGGCGTGCCGTGGTTTGAGAAATGGAAACCAAACCAAATGGACAAAAAAACCGAACAAAGTTAAAACACTTTTTAATTAGTTGCTAAGTTGTTCAACCACTTCACTTCCTATCGTCTATTATCTATTCGCAGCAGCGGCAGCTCGACACGCTCGAGATGTAGCGCTAGCGAATGGTGGGGAGGGGGGGGGGCAAAAAATGCAATACATTTGAAAAAAAAACCAATGAGGATGAGGAGCAGACCAAAAAAAACACGCAATCCTCATCTGGTGAGCTGGTGAGAAAACTCCGGTACGTAAGGATATTTTACATAATCAGTTTGTGTGAAAGTGCTCGCTCATTGTGGTAATTAAATATTCCTAATGGTTGTTTTCGTTCCGTCCCGAGCTTACGGTCCCGATCTAAATTCATCATTTCCGTCTGTCCACGGTGACTAGTGACTAGTATTCTGGGGGCACTTTTTTATTTTTTCCTCTACAAATCTAAACAAACTTTTGCCGATTATGTGTTAACGGTGATGAGAATGATGGAATTCGCATAATTTATTCCAATTAAGCAATCGCTACTGCAGCAAAGTAAGTGCCAGTAAATAAGTCACGGGAGCAGCAGTTTTGAAGAAGAACTTTGCATTCCCATTGTTGAGACTCTCGGGCGAAGAATCGGGGGAATAATACCATTCGGAATGATGATAACTTTATAGCCGCTGCTGCAATTGGCTAGTTAATGTAATCGAAAACCTTCACTAAAGTGCTTCGCAACTTTCACAACAGCCGTCACTGTAATCATCTCCATTTTCCAATTCACCCAAGCGCAGTTGATGCTTCATATCTTACGCTTCTAACCTAACCAGTTTCAAATGAAGCAAAATTGCCTGATGAAAGTGTTGACAAGAGAGAGAGAAAAAAACCACACACACACACACACATACACACACAAATCCAAAAGCGCAAACTCAGAAGGGAATGAAACGAATTTGCATTGTCACTGTGACGGTTCCTACCCAACCATTTGGAAATTTGAAAAGTCCCCCTTGCCCCGCTCCCTTTGAGCCGATCTCGCGGTTCGACGCGAACGCCTTTACACCATTGCCATAAATGAGTAAAGTTTTATGAACGCAAACTCATCGCCGAATTGGGGGTTGCAGTTTTTCATTCGCTTTCGCTCATGCCGGTTTGTTTCCCCCATCACTCACCCGTACGCACACGATCGGTACCGCACACGATCGGCCGATAGGATTTGAGAAAAGGGCGAAAATAACGCCTGCCTTTTTTGGTCTTGTATGGGCAGTCCGGGCAAGCCTCACCGCAAAAAGTCCATTACGCATCATCTAGCAGCTAACGAGTTTTTGCGGTATGTCCAGGGCAAACTATTTTTTCCTACATAGAGAGAGAGAGAGAGAGAGAGAGAGAGAGAGAGAGAGAGAGCAATAGAGTGAGAGAGATAGAGCAAACAAAAAAGCGAGAATTCCGATCATTTCCATTCGTGTTTCCGTGTCGCTTCCGGGCGCAAAGAAAAAGACGCGCCCGGCACACACACACAAACCGAAAAGGCAAATCCACCATCAAATTGTCACCTTGTAAAGGATTTGATTCGCCGCCCGCGGTACCGATGGGCAGAAAGTGTGTAGCAACAGAACGGAGCAGGTTTCCCGAGCAAAACCACACTTTAATCTGACGGCTAACAACCAACTCAACACAACTCGTTGTCGTAGGGCCCGTGAGACACGGACTGCGTAGGGTCTTAGGGCGCACGGTGTCGCCTAACGCCTAAATCGCGGCAAACCCCAGGCGTCACAGCTCAGCTGCGCGTGGCAGCAACAGCTCCTACACGCTCCTTCTCCTTCACCCGAAACCATGTCGCCGGACGGCACCCGGACGGACGGGAAGTCAGTCGAGGCAAAATGGCAACCATAAATCCCTGTCCCGCCCGCCCGGCACTGGCAAAACAGACAGACAGAGGCGAATAGCGTTGGCCGTGGGAAAGCTTTTTCGGCACCAGCACTAACGCCCCCCCCCCCCCCCCCATGGTCGGTCAACAGGGTGGGCGGCGCTGCTGCTGTCACCCCTTTCGAGGGCCTGCCTCTTCACCGTGGGAATTAGCTTCAGTCCATCGTCCAGGGGAAAGGCCGACGCAAACGGACGCAAAAATCCATTTCCCATCGTGGGCTAATGTAACGAACATGTACTTTCCCCGCCGGGACCGCTAGACCGCGGACCATCGCTACCGCCATCCAAACCCTCTAGGCTAGCCTTTCTCTCTCCCTCTCACACACACCCACACACTTTAATGAACACGCACATAGAAGAAATAGTGCTTTACTTTATCTAACCCGACATCCCTTTTTGCTGGACAACCGGAGCACGTTAAATTGCAAAAACATATCCACGCTGGGTCTGGCGTGGGAGCTTTAACCTGGTTTAAGGATTCTTCACTTTTCACCACCCACCCAAGGACGGGATGAAAAACGGTGTTGGCAATGGTACACGCTGTGGTCATTTGCCCTTCACGGTGGTGTCCGTTCACTCGTTCACCTTGTGTTGTTCTGTATCTCCACCAGTCTGTCTCTCTCTCTCTTTCTCTCTCTCTCTTTCTCTTTCTCTCTTTCTCTCTCTCCCTCTCTCTTTCATTTACTTTCAATCTCTAGAGCACTAGAGCCAGTCAAGCGTAAGCCGTAATGAAAGCAGCTTCCTGCCGTTTCTTATGAGAGCAGAAATCTTTTACCACCTTGCGTCCCATTTGTTACCACACATACACAAGCGCGCACACATACACATCTAAACCACGAGCAGGGAGATAAGTTTTACGGGCACGGTCGTAAATAAAATTAACACTTCATACACATTTATTATTAACGAATGCTGGTCTCGTAAAACTTTACGAGAAGTGCGACCAAGATTCACGGAGCCACCACCACCACACTACGGGTTATGCTGCTGCTGCTGCTGCTGCTATGCGCCTTTCACACCTTCTCGCTGTTGCCTTTTTTACTTTACGCGTGACATTTTGACGTTGACCATTTTGGGTGGATTAAGCGCGAAAAGAATTGCTCTCACGACAAAAGCGAAAAGCGTTGTTTGGAGGGTTTTTGTTTTCATTATTCTTGCTTTATGCTTGGTGTAAGCTTTTCGCCCGGAGCTTGCCGAGCTGGTGGTGCGCCTTCGCCTTACCAGCAGAGGTGCCACTGGTGGTTGATATATTGTGCATTCTGGTGCTTATCATGATGCGTTATCCCTAATCGTGCACTGCTTTAGTTGTGGTTAAGTTTGCGTACAAACGATTGAATTTTCGTTTAAAACCTTCTCAAAAATTAAACAGCATCATCAACTAAATACGTCCTACAAAGCATACTAGTTCAACAAACCCTTTATTGATTGTGGTGTGGCATTGTGTTGCTTCTGTTCATTGTCATTCTCGTGTCCTGCATGATGTGAACTGTAAGCCTTTTAATTTTACCTGCTAGTATTCACCACTACACGAACCAGCATCAATCAACAATAGAGCATATGTGTGCCTTCGTACGCGCGTACAATAAACAAATGGAACAATCTATCATTCACCTATTGCATTGGCGCTTCGGTCTCTCTCTCTCTCTCTCTCTCTCTCTCTCTCTCTCTCTCTCTCTTCGCCTCCTGTTGGGGATGAAAAATTCAACAAAATTACGCCGTATATTAATCATGCTTCCAACAGCCTCAACAACAGTGACAACAAATGCCGAACCAGGCAGCAAACCTCACACAACCGAGTGTCGTTTATGGACTTCTGACCTGCTGTTGGCTCTCTATATTCCTCCCCATCCCTTGAAAGAGGTGAACATGTGTACTTGCTAGCCGTTCCACCAAACCGACCGGCATAGGCAGGATGCGCATCCAATGCGGGTGCACGTGTGCTAGCGGGCGAAAACATTCATCATAATTGTGTCATCATTAAAATTGTGTCAATCAATCGTGCGCACCTAGTGACGGTAGGCCTGCTGCGAACTATTCTGGCCTGCTATTTAGTCGTACTTGGGCGTAGCAGCACAGGAAACCCCACGTGCAATGGAAACAGCACAAAGCTAAAGCTTTTGCGCTAAGATTCCAAGGGCTTGTCATTTCCATCGCATTACAGCGTTGGCCACCAATCCCTTCGAATTCGTATCTCTCATGTTCACTTTACCTTGACAATTATGTTTTTCTGTGATTTCCTGAGTTACTTCATAGCCAATGCACAATTTGCCACACACTGTGTATGAATCTTTTGTGCATAAATCACAAAAGAAGCATTCCCTGCCGACTAGTTCTAATTGGCCATCCTAACGGAACGATACCGGGCCATGTCCCGACGACGTGATCTATCGTGATCAGGCAAACAAGAGAGAGAGAGAAAGAGAGATAACTAGAATAGAATGATGAAGTATTGTTACCAACAAAAATACATTGTGCTTGTGCTGTTTACCTCGTCTTGAATGCAGGTTCATCCTACATTTTTTCGTCCAAACTTCATCCCGATTTGCAGCGTGTACAATGCATTCATAGTTATTCAGTTAATTTTTCTGAATACATTTTACCCTAGAGTGTATCGTCCCTCGTTGCTAACACTCTTGGGTCGGAGGTTTTTGTAAGTAAGGTAATATCCGTTAACATCCGAGTACATCCGAGTTACATTCTCACTGTACGTAGATCGAAACAATGTACTGCTTACCTTCGGCTACTTACGGTTCAACAATTTTCATCCACACCAATGAGAACTGGCATACAGGATGGCGAGGACGAGAAAAGCTAAAACAAATGTTGAGTCCCGTTTGGGAGGTGCCTGCATCGGTGCCGCGTTTCATTCGGCTTGAAGTAATCGGGAATCCACTAGGAAAAAAATGTCTTTCGAAAAACAAGCTTTTACCATTCTCACGAGGATTCACTAAGCACAGGGGCGCGAGCAAAAGCACACATTTTTGTGTATGCCATCGGGAAGCCATCCCGAAGTAGTGCAACTGGTGCAACGATCAATGAAGCAAATGCGTTTTATCAAACACTGTAACGGGTGCAAGATACATCGTATGGATGAGCAACTAATCAGATGTTTCATCCGTAGCTTTTACTCTTCACATTCACAATCACCGTTGAGATTTATTTATTTATTTATTTATTTATTGAAGATAATTGCGTGGCGCGCGCAGGGGCCTTTGCAATATTAAAATAAAGTAATACTTAAAATAACCTTACTTGCTATATATTTGAAAACAGACATGAACATTTAAACGTGGCAACTGTAATGTTGAAGTCAAAAAAGCAGTAGAACTTATTGAAAGCTTTACACATTGAAATAATTGGATCATGAGCTCCTCTGGAAGTACGGGCCCGGTCTATTTTGATCAGAAAATTTCGAGGACGTAGCGCGTGGTCAGGGGCGTACAAATTTATTTTAAGAAGAAGCTCGGGAGCATCAATTTCGCCTTTTATTAATTTTGCTACAAAAACTGCTTGTGCTACCTCCCTACGTCTCTCTAAGGACTGCAATCCTAGAAGAAGCCGTCTAGTTTGATAGGTTAGAGGCTGGTCCATGTTCCACCGTAAGGTTCTGATGGAACCCTTTCAATTACAAACCAGCAACATACATTTCAGTTTCCTTACCGTTTTCCTTGCCGTTCTTTTCAAACGAATTGTCAATTATGTCATCCTTATTGGTATAATTTGCAAAATTGGCATTGGATTGCAATTGAAAAGATAATACCCGTGTATAACGACCTCCTTCATCTGGTTTTGGTCATTTTTTTTACCTATGGAGAGAGTTATTATACACGCTAAAATACAAAACTTTTCTGAAAGAAATAGAAGAAATTTTTAGGCGCTAACTTTGAAGTAGTAAATAAAAACCTTCAAGGCGACTTACTATTTATCAAACTGCAATTGAGCAAGCTAATACAACCAAACATATTTTTTTGCATTTTTTTTTAATGCATAACACATATTACCATTGCTAGTAATGATTCCGGTCTCGTAGTACAGCCGTCAACTCGTACGACTTAACAACATGCCCGTCATGGGTTCGATCCCCAAATAAACCGTGCCGCCATACGTGTAGGATTGACTATCCTGCTATGGGGAGAAATCAATTAGTCACTGAAAGCCAAAGCCCACAAGTGGTACAGGCAGGCCTTGACCGACCACGGTTGTTGAGCCAAAGAAGAAGAAGAAGTAATGATTATTGTATGAAGAATCTTGCAAATAGATTTATTCAACGACCGAGTCTTCCGTCAATCAATCAGTGAAGCCTTCTCAACCAAGTAAACTATCAGTAAATCTTATTTAAATAATCATCAAAAAATTTATAGAGGTTACGCATCAGCCCGATCATTCAATATTACACAACAAAACCCCAGACGAACATAATCTACATTTTCCAACGAACGACCATGCGCCTCCATCATAATGGATCAGTAACCAAAACACCGTCCCCCAAACCTAATAAAGCCTCTGAACCTGCCATTGAGAAGAAAAAAAAAAACAAGTGTAAGATGATACAATCGAGGGAAAGGTATAAAACCCTACACGCGCACAAAAAAGGCATTGAAAAAATCTTCCTAGCAACAACCGACAATAAACAGCATGTGTGAAAAATAACTTTCCCTAAGCCGACCCTGATATGAAGTTTTCTTTTACCGTCCCCGCAGCCTGCTGGGCTATTTTTTGTTTTCCTCTAACAGTCCCGGTTTTTGATTCCATCTCCCCCAGGAACCTTCCTGTCGTGGTGGGATTTTTGAGCTGTTCATGGGAAAACTCCATACCCTCGCGCTAGTTATCACTTAGCCCACAAGGTTTGCCTTTCCCATCCCATGCACGGTCCTGCTGGGATGGGCCACTAGAGGTCAGAGCGTACGGCCGACCGCTCGCGCTAAGCTGCTGAACAAATAAAAGCTTTGCAGGCCGTTTTTCTTTTTTAGGTTTGGTACGGCAGTTTTAGGTGCAATCTGGGAAGGAGATGTTAAAATGATGCCGGCAGCGGAAGTCTGTGCACAATTTATCCCTTTTTTTTTTAAAGTGAATCGCTCATAGCGGGGGTGTTTTTTCCCTTTTTTTGCTTTCATTCATCACACTATTGGGCGGGTAAACGTTTCCCTTTTATTCTTTAAACCCGTGGACTCGACCCGTCTGCAGGCGCGGGAAAATATTTACAAAAAACTGCGCATGAAGAATAGCGTAGCGACTACGCACACACACAGTTGTTCGTTATGAATCGAAGTTCCATGTGATAAGCTACGAGCTTGTGTGAAAGTAATCGTTATATATGTGGCAACAAAAGGGAAGGGGGGGGTGGGGAGAGTTTAAGCGGCCTTTTTTCCTTATTTGCCCTGTTACGGAAACACTATGCGCCGTCCCTAAATGCGTCTCAATTGGTAGTCATCAAATGCTCACTTCACGATCCAACCACATTCACGACCACCGTTTCGTTTGATAAAGGATGACCCAAACTACCTTGTACGGGGCCTCCCCGGAACGATTCAATCCCTTGCTTACCGAAGGGCAAATGGAGTGTTATTTTTGCTTAACATTGAGAAGCATCGAGGGGACCGCTGGTTACACTACAGCACCTTCGAAGTAATGCGCGGGATTTGTTCTACCCCTCCGTTCTACCCATTTTCTGCTGATATTTTGCCCATATGACTGTGTGGAATTATGATGCGAGGTAAATTGAAAAAAATACAGCTCCAAATTTATAACACCCTATGCCCTATTCACCCCATCGTGAACGCGGCAGGCAAGCAGAGCAACGACGAAAGGTGCTATTATAAATTGGACCCTACATCCCATTCAATTTCACCTTTACCACTCGCTAAAACCAACATCGCTACCACCAAAAATACAACCCACCATGCCAAGGCAAGCCCAGGGAGGATAAAGTTTAATAAACATGCATCATAAAATCACTCGCCAGCCAGTCAGCGTTGGCGAGCGCATTCATACGGTTGCTTTGTAGCCTGCTAGGGTGGCCTTTAGTTGCGATTTGTGTTGGCAAACGGTGCTTCCGGAAACGGAGGTACGATCCCTATTGCCCTGCCTAGCCTTGCCAAAGCGGTAAGAAATAGTCTGGTGAGTGCATTTGTAAACTGAACAGGACAATAAATTGCACGTTTCTTGCCCTGGGCTGCTTTTCGTGTAATGTCTAGCTTACCAAAGGCTTAAGCAAATTCTTACTTGAGAACAACCATGATCTGAACAGATATAACATGCTCATTTTAGTAACTGTTATTAGAGCATATTACAACATTTACTAGACAAAACGGAGGCAGGACAAGATTAGATTAGCTCCTGGAACTACTTTGTCGCAAAGAACAGTCAACCAACCTTCCCGACAACTCTTACAACCAACTTGAGATTTAATCTTTCCCCTTCAGTAACCCAGTCACGCATCATCCATCTGCACTGCATTTGATCCATCTGCAGACAGCTCCGCCGGGCGCTTACACGACTTCCCCTGCTTAAGCGACACCCGATAAAAAAATCACCCCAAAAAAGCAAAGCTCACACCCGAACACTCCAAGTACTGCCGATAAAGACACTTCCTTGCGACACGCTTGCCAGCCCGCAAGAAATCACCTGCACTCCTTAAGCCACCCTGCTAGCGGGCTACACATCGCATTCTACACTGCTAGCCGAGCCGAGCCGGGCAAGGAAACCGCAACAGCGGTACCCCCTCCCACAAGCCTTCGTTGCTCATATTAAATCATAATGCTCTTTTTTACGACTCTCAACGGGCCCACGGACTGGGAAATGAGCGGTGGCAGAACAGGAAGGGCGGGGCGAAATTACTGCAACCAACCGGTCCAACCGGTACGTCAACGTTTCGCGTCGACATCGTCACCGGTTTCATAACTCATATTAATGCAACACCGGCAGTATTTTAACTCACGTGTCCTTGTGTGCTGACGCTTTTCTTTTTTGCCGTTTTTTGTTTTTTGTTCACAAGTTCCTTACTTTGGTTTCGGGGAGAGAGATGTTTTTTTTGCGCCTTCCTGGTGGTCCTGTCTACATTCGGTAAGTGCGGATAACCACTCATATTCCGTGGCATGAAACCATGGGACGCTCAAAACCAGTGCCCGGGCTGGTTGAAAAGTCATTGGAAGAGAGGATTCGATAGCTTTGGAGGACGCTCAAGCAATGTATCATTTTTATCATGACCAGATACGTTATATTAGCTACATTTTGTTGGGCGAATTGCATATCATCAGGCGCTTTCGAGTAGTTACGATCAATTCATGAAATGACTAGAAAAGCTGAGTTTGTTGGATGCTTTACTTTATGTTTTATCTTGCGATTCTTGCATTTTGTGACCCAACAAACACTATCTTTCCACCCGTACAGCCGTGGCAGGTTTTTTTGTAATGTAAGACATACTTATAAAATTCTTTAACACGAATAATATCTGACTCACTCAAACAATTCAATAAATTGAAAGAGAACTCTTTGGAGCTGTACCATCAGTTCGCTTTATATTCCACAAACACTTCGGCTAGCGTGCCGAATTCATAGGTGATGCATTTGGTGACCCTGCTTCCGGTGTCCTCGGATGCGTCATGGGGAGGCTCTACTAAATTGCAGATTTTGGAACAGCACGAGAAAGCATACCGAAAAGGGACTGTTTAGCTGCCCCGCTTTTCCCCGCTCATTCGGTATCTGTCTCTCGCTCTCTTTCTCTCCGTCTCTCGTCTACATTCGATTAGTCTTTGCACCCCTGGAGGGAGCGGCGGGGGAGCAGCGGCAACTAGGTGGAGGGAAAAAATCCTGACACCGTCCTAAATGAATAAACGCGGCAGACAGGCGGTACGGACGGTACACGGTTGAACCGCACGCGCCACCTATGACCCCTCCGGGGTTGCGACCGTTTGCTCAAGTGCGAAAATGTCATCACCTTCGCCCGCGATGCCACAACCAGAAGGAGTCAACCCAAGCCGTGTGTATAGCTCTTCTGGGAAATAACTGGGAATTTTTCGTTACCCACCACCGCACCCTGCAGCGGGATCTAAATATGAAACCGTTTCTTGGTGCTTGTTTATGCCCTCGTTTCGCTAACCTCCTACTCACACTCACTCACATACACACACCATCACAACCGACCTAGTGTCGTCCATCGTGCAAAACATGTACCGAGCAGCCCTGCTTTCCCTTCCTTCCAGAGGAGCACCTTGCGCCAGAAGTTTATTTCGGCCACACCGAATCACACTAGGTTTTATGGGTGCTTCGAGTGTCATTCGTTGCTCGCCCGGGCGTGTACGAGTAGCAAGAGAGAGAGAAAGAGAGAGAGAAAGAACCCTCGGGAGCCCACCCATACTTGTCGTAATTCTGTACTTTTGGTCCTTCGACCACGAAACTGGGGAGACAAAAAAACAGTAGATGGATATGGAAGAAAAACACCACAAGAAGAAGACCGGTGTCGCTTTATCTCCTTCGCGGGATGAACTTGCGCCAGAACAAATTGTCTACTTTCGGGTGAACCCTCGCCACGCTGCGCACTTTACCTTCCCTCAGTTGTTTCAGAGGAACGCAACAAAAGCAATAGCAACAAAAAACATTGGAAACTCAAACCCAAACTTGGGACGTGGCAGCTCAGATGAAACTAAGTGAGAAACAAAATTTGTATGTGTTTTAATGTTGCTCGCCGCTCACGCTCGCTCGCAAGCCGAAAACCAAAGATGGAAAGTACGTATGAGAGACACATTATGTGTGTTTTTGTGTGCGCGCGCGCGTGTGTGTGTGTGTAAGGTCCCAATTGTGGGATAAGAATGTCACGGCAGAAGAATTATGTTCCATTATGGACTCGCCGGTCTGCGAGGGTCACACACACACACACACAAACACATACCGGTGCGGAGAAAACCCGTCACCGCCTGAACCGACCCCGAGTTGGAGGTAAGCTGATACGGAGTTAAATGAAATTGAACCGAAGTTAAGCAATGAACATTTCCAGCAGGAGCAATGGAAACTAAATTGAGTATAAAACTTGTGCACGCAGCCGTTCTGTTACAAGTGCGATAAGGCCAGAGTGGCAGAGCGTTTTCTGTGTGATGTCGTAACTCTCCTCCCCAGCCGTGATGAAACTCAATTGTACATGAGTTAGTCTGCCCGAGCAGCTAGCTCGCTTGTGGGAACTTTCGTAATGTTTTTTTTTTTTTTGTTTTGTTCTTTTACATTCGTTAATTTTCCCTTACACCCGTACAGTGGTAGAAAAGCACAACGTGCAGCGTCCACGATGAGCTCGTGTTCTTTTTAGGAACGAATTAAATATTAAAACCTAAAAGCTATTAACGCTCATCGAGCTGTACGGTTGCACATCCCTCCATCCGACGTTCGCATTGCAGCCCGGCACTCCACGTCCAGCGCACGGCCAGGAGTGTTGCAAGCCCGCAACTCGAACCACTGCGTAAGTACGCCGGCGGCGTACGCACATTCCACCGATTCCGGGAGTTCGCTCGCGGAAGCTTTCGCAAAAACTTTGCGCGGTTTACACAACCTGCCAATTCAATTTCGGAAATCCACATTCACAAACGCTTGACGGTGTGCAGGAAGCACACCCGAACCATTGCGCGCTCGTACCATCACTCACAGGCACCACAGCTATGCTTGACGGTACACCCGAACGCAACTGTTTCCGCCCGGTTTCGCCTCAGCACCACGTGCACGAAAGCTAGCTCCGGGCGGTGGCCGGGCCGCTCCGTAATGGGGTGTAATTGGTACTTTGACTTTCACGACCGCAATCACCAATGCTGCAAACCTCCATTACGAGGATACGCGCTTCGTTAGGTGTTTATTTTCCCTCCAGCGCACACCGCTAATTTTAATGCACAAACAGCTCTCTCCCTCTCTCTCTCTCCCTTTGTCTTTGATGTTGTTTTGCCAAATTCCGGCACGAGATTCGATGGCACTTTGTTCGGCGGGGGAGATTTGTTTGCCTGCCGCATGCGAGAGAAGGGAGCTTGCTTCTGCTGTTGGTTGCATGAAATTGGTTGCACATTTCGGAGTAGTAAACATCAAATGTTTTCATAATTTATTAAAGGTCACCATCATGAACATCTCGAAATAAATACAAGGCTCAAAAATAACTAACTTACTTACTTACTTACTTATCCGGCGCTACAACCGCTTTGCGGTCTTGGCCTGCCTCAGGAGTGTCCGAAACCGCTCACGGTCTCGCGCCTTCGTCTGCCAGTCCGTTATCCCGGCCTTAATGGCGGACGCCTCCAAAAATAACTAACAGTAACCTTATTATTGCTGTTTGACAGATTGCAGACTTTTGGATCGCATTTGGATAGCAAATTCATCAAAACTATTTCAATTTCATCGGCTAGTCGATAAGCTCATAGATAGGATCAAAAATCCTTCTGAGCATCTTCATGTCAAACGCGGCTAGGAGGGTTTCGTCAGATTTGGACAGTGACCATTTCTCAGAGGTATACGTGAGTATTGGGCACTATAAAGGTGCAATAAAGTCCCGGCTTTGTCCGCCGCGACAAATTCTCTGAGGTGAACTACTTTCTCAGGCCGCAGGGGTTGGCAGTCAGCATCCTCAGCTGTAGATGGTACTGACCTTTGACCCGAGATAGGAGAGTTTTGGCCGTCCTCCCAATGTGCGTTCTTCTATCCGTACGTCGCCTCTACGAATGTTTACATTTGTTAGTAGGGCCGCTGATGCGCTGAGTAATGTCTTTGCTTGGTGTTGCGGGTTCCGGTAAACAATGACGTTCGGATTGTTTACAACCTTCAACTTCGTTTCGGAGGGTAGGGTTTAAAAACTCGTCCACTTATTCTGGCGTTCACCGATCAAGAGAGTGATCAAGCGAGCCCGGATAATCGTGATTTCTGTTCTAATCTTCCACTAACGACTTGTCACTTCACGCGTTTACCATAGAAAGCTGAGTTCGTTTGGGCTATCCTAACACCTCATATATCTGAGAGATCAATCCAAGGTTCTTAGTCGCCAGCTCAATATAAGAGAGATTCTCAATTCTCGATATTCTCGATTATTCTACACAGGAAATCCGTAGATCAATGATCTTCATATCATCGGTGTTTAGCAGGGGCCTCCAAACTTTTCAGCTCGCGGGCCGCATTGGTTCAAAAATAACTATGTTGAGGGCCATATGACGCTACTTTTAGCTGATGAGTGAACGTTTAAATCTCGTTTTTATAACAATATACTAACGATACTTGTACAGCTTCGAGTTACTAAAGTTTGATTTTTGTCTAAGAAAAGTAAAAAATACAATTTTATTTGCAAAAGTCAAAATAACGTAATATTTATTTTAACTCTGGCAAAGTCATCGTGGGCCGCATTATAAGCTCTTGAGGGCCGCATGCGGCCCGCGGGCCGTAGTTTGGAGACCGCTGGTGTATAACATCAGCGGTATCTGGATTGACTTAAATACTTAAAAATAGTTTAACTACAAAATGAAACCTTAAAGATCGACATCAATACAATCATACATTTCACTTTGCTTGAGGAGCGCACAAAGAACCTGATCTAAAATCCTCTTCTGTTGTGTCATGTTACGAATGTTTTTTTTAAGATACTGTACAGGAATAGCACATTCTGAATAGTTCCTCATCAGACAACAGAGACATTAAACGCATCAGATGTATTTCCATTCCTACCGATAACTGACCGTAAGCTTAATTTTTGCACCTTAGTCTCCAATCCACCTTTATTCCCGTTCCGTCATACCAATTTTCCAGACCAAGCGAAAGAACGTTTACCACACACTGCTCAACATAGTTAAAGAGAGCAAGCAGAAAAGCACACCCGGACACACATAATAATTTCTCCCACGTAATGGTCACACAAATGGGCACTTTCACACCTTTTTTCCGCTCGACGGAAAAGCCGTACTATTGTCCAGCCCGTGCAACCAGCCCTTTACACCCTGCTCAACAGGTATTGCCATCTTTACGCTTCGGCGTACGATTGCTTGCTCATGGCGGAGGTAAAGAATCCGCTGGGTTTGCAATGCACGCACACACAAAAACGTTTCAAAAGCCCCCCATTTCAAAAGCTGTTTTCTTTTGATGGGACACTTCTTCCCATCCCAACAAAGGTACCCCGTCGTCGTTGCCTCATCGCAAGCAAGCGGGGATACGACCGAGACACCATTTCTCGGATGTAAGCTGCAAGAAGAAAAAGTTCTGCTTCCGATATTCCACAACTCTTGCCTTACCACCTCACCTTTCGCGTCTCTCGCCAGTTGCAAAGTCTTCCTGAGCTTTTTCCCGGCGGGGGATGGATGGGTGTCTCCTGTCCTGCACCACCCGACGGTACGGTGTGGTTCTGGGAGTTTAAGTGCTGCTGATGGCGGTCTGATGGCGGTCAGAGAGCTTTTAAGAGGTTTTGCTCACCCAGGGACCCACGCCGGTACCAGCAGTTTCCGTGTGCGACCCACCTTACCCGAAAGGCGGGCCGACGACGACTGACAGGCTAATGGAACTCACTGATTACGGTGGCAATTGGCTGAGATGAGATTGCAGCGCAAAACTGTTTTGATCTCACCTGACGACTCCCACCCGCTGGTTCCGATGGACAGCCGTCCCCCACCCTCACGGGGGTAGCAGCCGGACGAGCAAAAGGGAAACGAGAAGTTTCTTGTTCAACTTTTCATCCATTTTTTTTTCACCTACTCTGCTGTTTGTGTTCATCCTCCTTCTGACTGCCATTTTCCTTCCCAACTGGCTGCCAGCAACCCCAACTGGCCAACTTTTAACCGACCACATAGTGTGTGGCCTGCTGCGACGTAACCGGATCGGAAAGGTGAAGCGAACCAAAGCCCGGATGAGCCCATTTGCTCCTATTAGTTTCATTTAACTAGAAAGCGATGGAATTGGCAGGATGGTAATGCGTCGGGAAGGAAGAATGCACAAGCAGACAACCCGGGCGGTGGACCCGCGCTGCGCTTGGTACTCACTCATCGAACGAGGTTGCAAATCACTGTCACCGACCAGTGCCACTGGATCGCGCTTCCCGAACCGTGGAGGAAGGGATGGCAAACTTTGCATATTTGCGGCAAAGAAACGGCACGGCAATGGGACGGCACTGATGCGGGATCAGCTGATGCGCCCGTGGCACACTTGGATGGTCCTGTGTCTGTGTCAGTCTCTGTCACATAGCTTGCGGGGGGCTTTAAAAATGATTCCACTTTCTTTTGGTTTTTGAGCACAACAAGAGCTCCCTAGCAATCCTTCCATAACCATCACGCTGGAAGTTGCGTTAGTTTTACCGTCGCTGTCGCTAAATATCAGCTATACGATATTAGTTTTCGAACGAATGTTCCAATTTTTGTCACTAAAAGTCCTATTTTCTTATATTTTTATCAGCAATGTTTGCCTCTATTCATGATAAACTGTCTAGAGGTTTGGCCTTAAAACGAGAGCCTTAATACAAATGTCTCTAATTCAAACTTTTTATTGAGATTTTTAATGCTGTATTAAAACGGCATTATTTATACATGGAAACACTTTATCCAGAAGACTTCATTAAAACACTCCAATTTGACTTATCAATTGTAATATAGATGTATAAAATACGTTATACACAATCATCTAGAGGCAACTCAGTTATTGAGGTTAGTGTGAAACTTTCTCTGGTATTTTGCAAAGGATTTAGATTTTTCAATGGTGCCATTCCGGTAAATTTCTTCTCTTCTTCTTCTTCTTCTTTGGCTCAACAACCGATGTCGGTCAAGGCCTGCCTGTACCCACTTGTGGGCTTGGCTTTCAGTGACTGATTGATTCCCCCCCATAGCAGGATAGTCAGTCCTACGTATGGCGACGCGGTCTATTTGGGGATCGAACCCATGACGGGCATGTTGTTAAGTCGTACGAGTTGACGACTGTATTACGAGACCGGCAGTAGTTACTTAAATAGTTACTGAAAAATCGATTACTTTGATAAATCTATTTTGATTCTACATTGTTTGAAAAATCATCAGGATTTAACAAAAAAAAATATACATATTTATTAACGCTGTTAATGACCACATAAATACGAAATTATTATTTTTTCAACACAATCTATATCAATGTTACCGATTTACTGAAACTCATTACCTATAGGCCCTATTTTCTTATTTTAAAATAATGTTTTTTTAACCATAGTGCCATTATAAGTAAACAAAGCGGGCATGTTCCTATAGTGGTTAAAGTCATAAAATCAGTAAAACAGAACATTATAATTCTAATTTCCTGTAAGTAATGTACCAAACAAAGGGCAACATTTGCACATGTAACCGAGTGAAAATCCACTTCAATTCAAGTGCACCCTTCCAGATCTGGTTTGACTTTGGTCGTTATACAGTACAATAGTCAATAACTTCATCAATCAAAATAATGCATTTCTCACAATTAAATTCGGTATTATGGTAGTAATATGAAAACAGGGTCAAAACTAAGTTGATATTATATCCAGTTTTTCACGTATTTTTAACTACTACCACTATAGGAACACACAGAAATCATGGCACAATTACAGGTACAACGAAGAAGTCACACAAATCTGTATTTTTTTTTTGTAAAGTTGTAGAGTATGATAGTAAAAATGGTTGTGGTTGGGAAGATATAACATATTTCAATTGCTATGTGTTAAAATATTGATACATTTATTTGCTTTACGCTTTAAATTTATTAAAACACATCTGTACCACTACAAATTGCACCACTATTGGTACACTTAAACCATCAATAACAATATTGACTTCGGCTCAAAAACTGAATGACCCATAAAAGGACAACACATGACACAAGCTGTCCAAAATTAGTCCTTCAGAGACCATAATTTAGAATAACGCATTCTATGAGCGGCTAAATTTGGACTTTGCCAACGCGATTTGGTATCGTAAAGGCTAAATTAAGTGCTAAAGACCACATTCCATAGGCGTAATATTTCAAGTCCTTACTGTTTCCACCAAGAATGCAGCTCAAAAAGCCTTAAAATTAAGCGTTTTGAACTCTTCAACTTGCTCGTTTAGCTATCAATCAAATACTTCACATTTCTATAAAACTATAACACACGCTTGTTATCGCAAAAGCATCATTCGAGAGCAAACCGTTTCTTGCAAGCGACCTAAACCTCACTGCCAACCAGTTATCCTCATTTGCGTTCTTGCTGGTGCACCCAATTAACTTGGACACAACAAACCAGCCAGCAAAAAGTCACTCGCTGATACAACAAATAGAGCGCTCCCTCTCTCTCTCTCTCTCTCCGGTTGAAACTACTCAAACCATAGCGCATCAAGCATCATGAATGCTCCTAAATTCTTCTTCTTCTTCTTCTCTGGCTCAACAACCGATGTCGGTCAAGGCCTGCCTGTACCCACTTGTGGGCTTGGCTTTCAGTGACTAATTGATTCCCCCCCATAGCAGGATAGTCAATCCTACGTATGGCGGCACGGTCTGTTTGGGGATTGAACCCATGACGGGCATGTTGTTAAGTCGTACGAGTTGACGACTGTACTACGAGACCGGCTAAAATGCTCCTAAATAGACAGCGAAAAAGCTGCGAAGCATGCAGTAAAACACAGAACGACGGGAACGCGCGTACTCATACAAAACAACAAATACACACACACACACACACATACACGTATGTGTTTCCCTACCCCTTCCGTGGGGTGGTGCCGGGGCAGGGGCTGATAGTGGAAATACTTGTTAAGTAAATTGTACCATGAATAAGTAATCCACTAGCCAGCATAATGGGCACCGTCCGCTCGAGCGGCATACAAGCGGCACCAGCTCTTCCACTCATGTTTGCTTGCCGAGCGTGACCGCCATCCTTTTGCATGCCCATTACCCATGCCCGTTGCGTTGCCTTTTTTTTGTCCTTCTTTCTTTCCGTCGCAAATGTACAACACCGAGTGAAACAACGGAACGTCGGAGCGATGGGAGAGGCCCGTGCACGCATCGAAGCGCCCAAGCGCCCAGGTCCCAAGTGCGTGTTGACTCTACCGGGGGTTTCCACGATTCAACACTTCCCTCCTGTCCCGGCCTTACACCGACCCTACGCGCGCTGTGCCCACCATTTCCATTGCATTTCCTATTCATCGAAAGTGCCGTCGAAAGACAAAACGCAACAAGCCGTACTCCAGCACCCGGACCGTTCGTTTTCTATGCCGTTTTTTGTCCTCTTCTTTTGCTCCTTTCACCAAACCCATTGAGCTGGCGGCTGTGTGGCCCACCGCAGCGCTGTCACCGCACGGACAGCAACACACAACCGTTGGCCGTTCATCAGCCAGCTCGGGAGCCTCTCTCCTCTCTTCGCCGACTGTCGCGTATGTCGCGCTCATCCTGTGTTTTAGCTCGCGACGCCCGCGTGGAAATGGTGTGTGCGATCGGTAGCATTCCTAACCTATCTTTCTATTTATACCTCTCCTCCCATCTACGCGAATTGAGGTCACTGTCAATACGGCGGCGACTGTCCCGCTTTTTCCCCCCCGGCTGCCTTCGCAGCTTTGTTGGCTCGAACCGGTTGAGTTTGAAAAGCTCCACTCTGCACCGAGCTTTCCTGCTGCTAGTCGAACGGTTTCAGTGGCATCCGTCGTCGTTGGCTTTCGCGCGCGGAGACATGGACGATACACGACGAGCACGACGGCGAGCGCGCGCATGCCCAATGGCACCCTACGGCATTGAGGGAAGGTTTCGGTTCGGACGCTCGGTCGAAAGCAAACGCCTTCGGTGGCTGGGACGAAAATCGAAAACCAAACACACATACACACACACACACACACACAGCGCCCAATAAACCGATTGAACCGATTCAACGTTCTAATGGAAAGCGAAGCATTGGGCGAGGGTTTATGTTGACGGCGTTGAAAACACACCAGAAAAAAACACCACCCCCATCATGCTCCTCGCGGTGTCTTACGTTCGTTTGCATTTATTTATCGCTCTTCTCTCATTTCCGCCAAAGGTCGCACGAGGATGGGTGGGCGGCAATGGAACCCGGTGCCGATGATGGAAAAACAACCCCCCGTCCGATTGGGTGTGTAGCGCTTGTTGCGCTTCCTTATCCCGCGCCGTAATGGAGTCAAAAATAACCCCCCTCATTCAGAGCTGCCAGACATCCATCTTGGTTTGATTTCGGGACTCAATCGAATCAGCCGATGAAGCGGATGGAGTAGAAAGGGAGAGAGAGAAAGACACACACACACACAGAAAACAGATGCAAAATTCAATGGCTCGGGGGAAAATAGGAAGGAAGTTGAGCGGTATAGGTCAATGTATCGATTATGTGGCCCAGGTCCGGGTTAAAATTCGTGCTCTAGGTCGCGCCCCAAACACTCCCGCCCCGAACAACAGGGCAGGGTAAGCGATATCCCCTCCCTCTCTTCCATCCCCCTTCCCCACGGTCAAAGTGAGGGTTGGGAAATGATGTTTCCGAGCCTTTTGTCTATTTTTTAAATGCGAACGACTTTTTCACGGAAATCGAATTCGGATGGACTGCGACAACAACGGCAAAAGCGCCCTGCCCCCTTGGCCGTCCTGTCGCTGTTGGGGTTTAAATTTTAAGCTTCCATCATCAGTTGAACGGTTTCTTCGTGTTCGATGTTTTTGTGTTTGTATTGCCTGTGCTTACGGGAAACAATACTTAATCGCAGCCACCAATGGGAGAGGGTCGTCCCCATGGTTACTACACGTGCAGCGGATCAGTCCCAGGGAGCGTTTCTCGGGAAATGTGTTTCTTCTTGTTTGGAGGGATGTCATTGGCCTTCCCAAAGTGGCGAAGGCTTACGATGAGTTCAAGTGAGTCTATAACAACAATATCGTTTTGCTGTTTTCAAGCCGCATTTGTATGAAAAAAATAATAAGGTAGGTGTTGCAACAGTTTGGAGGGAAGTGTACTTTATACTTTATACTACTTCATTCCGTGTTTGCCTTTTAATTGCATCTCAGCAATGCTTTGATCTAGTTTTGGCACAAATTTATTCTGAGCCATTCACTTTTTAGGGGGAAACGGGGCAAAATGAGCATGCGGAGCAAAATGGGCACCCTTGATTTAAGCATTAGCCGGTATCGCGAAGCATTTTGGTTTAACCGAGTTGAGTTGTTGGTCATTCATGTTAAAATAAACGATCATCAAAATAAAGGACTATCCTGCTTTGGGGGGAATTCAATAAGTCACTAAAAGCCAAGCCCACAGGCAGGCCTTGACCGACAACTTTTGTTGAGCCAAAGAGGAAAGGAAAGGAAGGAAAAATAATGCAATTTTTACCGACTTGAAAATAAGCTTTAAGTAATGTTGCAGGAATACTTGGAAGTTTTACATGGCATTTTTTTAATATTACGTATTTCTATCGTAAAGTAAATCAATATTCATAACTTGTCTAAGCAAGTTGAACAATGAAAAATGAAGAACAATAGAAAAATTAAAATGCTTCACTTGAGGCCAAATCGGCGGTTGGTTTTAACATGCTATGGTGTAGCTGAGGTGTAGCTCTGGTGAGGTTTGATGAGGCTATGGTTTGTCAAAACCTTCAAAAAAATCTGTTCCATCTATTGAAAAGTTTAAAAAGTTTTTTTTTTTTAATATTGACAATATATTTATAAACAAATTTGAAGGGCTCTTCTGAACAGCTAATCAAAAATTGGGAAGAGTAACCTCACGTGTCAAAATAATATCACGTGAAACATCATCTTTTATTTTATACTTTTCTTCATATGTTTACGTTATGTCAGGACTATGTCGAAATTTTAATCCACAGATAAATGGTAAAGGCATGGAATAATTTTAGAATTAAAGAGTTTCGTGGAAAAATCAAATAAAATGCATTAATCAGCTTAACATGTCCATTTTGCCCTGCTTTCTCTTACTGGTTTATGAGTCTATTGATAAGCTCCTCAATAGCCAGATCGCATTGCACAAAGAGGTTTGTTAATTGCCTTGATATGCGTAGCATAATTTTGATGAGGAATTTTATTAAACCTTAAAAAAGTATGACCCTTTTCATAATTCTGATCGGCGTGGCATCACAATTATCGTATGAAGTGTAATCAGGATAATGCACGCTAGAACGCTGAAGTGAATCTTCATCCTCCGGAATCATCTCCATTACAATACCGACTGCATAATAGAATGGATTGCACAAATACATCTCGTCCCGTTGCGTCCTCTCGTCCTGCCACAGAGGACAGCCAACAAAGCCGCACGCAAGACGCACCCGGCAGTCGCTTAAGCCCTGGTAAACACTTAGCACGCTGCTTAACTGTAAACAATGCAAAGCAAAGCCCCATCGGCCCTGATCTGCCGCCAACGATTCCTCATTTAAAAAGCCCTCTGGAGAGGTGTGGCGCCGACCTACACCCTTTCTCTCCGATGGGAGGCTGCACAAAAACACAAAACACTTGCACAAGCTACAGCAGTCAGGAGAAGATTGTTACAGATTGCTTTTGCATTTGCGTTCGGGCATGGGGGGGGGGGGAATGTGGAAGAGTTGACCCGTTCCATTTCATCGGAAGTTGTTCAAAGATGTCGACTGCAGCGACAGGGCAAGAACAAAGTAACGCACCAAACCACGCGGTACGTCCCGGGGATAGCGCTAGACGATGGAAAGCGAGAGCAGCGAAAGGGAAAAAACGACTAAAGAATAGCAAACTACACACACACACACACACACGTACAAGCGCGCGCGCGTCGCCTCAAGGAAGGTGAAAGAGCAAAAAGTGCCTTCCTACGGCCTGTCAATAAATCAACCCTTCCCCGAAACCCGGATGGTGGTTGATGCCCCGCCGCACGAGGGAAGGATTATTTATTCCCTTTCACCGGGTATGCTCCCTTGCCACACGTGTGTTTGTGTGCGAGCGAGTGTATGTGTGTGTGTACCAACCATCCCACGGTCGCGTCCCGCGCTCCTTGCCGAGACGACGCAGGTTTCGCAGGTAAAGTTAGCATAAAAGCGAGCGTGTTCTGCCGGCGGCCGAGAGGCCACTTCACTTCTGTCTCGGGCTCACTTTGTCATCCAGTTATGCTTTTATGCCTTCAAGAAACTAGCTCCACGTCAGAAACATTCCTTGCCTCTCAGTCGGCCGGCAAAATCGACACATTCGTAGAGAACAAACAAAAACCACGCACACACACACACTCGCAAGCAGGAAAAAAGGTTCAAGCAGTGGAGCAACATTAACATCATACGAATCATACAGGAGTACAGCGAAGGCAAATCGTACAGCAAAAAAAAAATATACCGACTAGCAACCCAAGAGGTGGAAAATTTATTCAACGCCTCTGCATCGACTGCCGGAAACACACACACACACACACACACACACACACCATCGCCCTCGATTTACGTACACACCTGCGCGCACGCTGACGCTTGCCGAGACACGGCAGCAAAGTCATTATGAATTTTTGCCTACGGTTTGCCGATTTTTTGATGATTGTGATTAAATTTGCATAATTCTGCATCTCCGGTCAGGACGAGTGCGGTCACGCTCGGGGGTGGTTGGCCGTATCTGTATCCGGCATGCGGTTTTTCCCGTGCTGGCGGCTGTTGGTGGCAAATCGGGGAGGCACCGTGTTACCGTCAGTAGCATCGATTGATCGTTTTGCTTTCGATTGCCTTCCATGTGCTATATTTTGCTTTACATTTGTCTGTGCTCTTGAGACGCTTTGCCTTCGTAATGTGCTTGAAATGGGCGGGTTTCTGTTGCTGGTAGGTAGGTGTTTTACTTAACATTTTGCTCGTGGCGTACGCTTTGCACTGATTAACAGTCTCTCTTCCTTTTTCTCCTCGGTTTCTTCAATGTCCTTATCTCCTCGATTTCTACTACATCTTTTATCTTTTTTGTCGGATTTTTTTGCCAAGTGGGGTAAATGTAACTACAAATTGTGGGGAAAGAGCTAATATAAATATCTACAAATGCAACGATTTAATGTACTAAAGTGTGATGTACGCTTCTACACCCCTGATCACTAGCGCGTGAACATTTCGAGTAGGTGACGAACCAAAAAGATAAACTGCTCGAATTAAGAATAATGAACACCTGAGCCAAATGAATATTGAACACACTGCATGTAGTGATGGGAAAAATGAATCTCAGAAGGGATTCGAATCTTCAAATCCCAATCCTGGATGAGATTCGAATCTTTGAATCCCAATCCCAATCCCAATGTAGTATAGCGTTTTATTCTAGTTTGCAGCGGGAAGGGGGGGGGGGTGGAATTAGTTAAAGCTGGAATAAAAGATCATTCTGTTTTACTCCAAATTATTTAACTTTGCAGTACTTACATCATGATTAGTACAGGTCCCCGAGATACGCGGACCTATATTCAATATCAAATCAAATAATTTATTTAGTGACTATAACTTCTCATTAAATGCTACATTACACGAACATTTGCTATATTTTGACTGAAAACTGCGTGGTTCGTCTTCCCAAATTAGAGATACGTGGTTTCTCTCGTCCCCCATTAATAGCGTGTCTCGGGAACTGCCTGTAATTTCAATCCCAATCCCAATCGAATCGTAATCCGAATCCCAATCGAAACGCAATCCCAATCTTAATCCGAATCGAATCCCAATCCCAATCGAATCGCAATCCCAATCCCAATCCCAATCCCAATCAGAATCTCAAACGAATCCCAATCCCAATCGAATCGCAATAAAATCCCAATCGCAAAGGAATCTTTTAGGTATTCAAATCCTACAAACGGGATCCGATCCGATCGAATCTTTCTAGGGATTGAATCTTCGAATCTTCCGAATCCTGAATCTCCCAACACTAACTGCATGATCTAACGATGAGGTGATTAGACGCATAAGAATGAAATCATTAAGCATAGTATATTCTAAGCATATCAAGTACAAAAGAAATTCTAATCTTACCATAAGCCGCTGTAGAAAGCACCAAGTATAAATAGAAATTTGCTGAACGAAAAAGGTTACTTCTTCTAAATTCTTGAACGAAAAGTATATACTGAAGAGAAATAAAGAGAATTGCGTAAAGTGAAATAAAGCCTAAAGTTACTGAAATAAATCGGACTTCTGAAAGTTATATCAAGTGAAAGTCCGCTTCGACGGAAACAAATTGACAACGTTATAAAGGCCAACTGTAGCATATTACAAAAGTATAAGCACGGAAAAATACACTCTTTCTCCACTAACTGGTCATGTGTGTTCATCTTCTTTTCCAGAACTACTAACGATACGATGAAATCCCATTGATTCAATTCCACAGTTCGTCTAAAAGCGTTCAGTTCAGGTATAAGATTTACCTCTAAAAATACACTTCCATAAGTTTTCTTCCAATTGCAGGATTCCCAGAATGTTTCCCGTATCTAGGAGGATTGTTACGATTGTTCAATTACTAGGAAGAACGTGTAGGATCATAGGAGTGTATGTGGGTTTGATTTTTTCAAACAATGTGCTCCAACGTATCGAAGGAAGTAAGCATCAAATGCCAGCGCTACCGTACATTGTATGCCAGTTTCTTATGTATTGTCTTTCCTCTTGATCCGCACAGCAACCGCGATCGGTCTAAGCTTGAAATTCTTCAATTGTGTACTCCTTATCGCAATCAGCAATTAGTAAAGACAACACATGAAGCAACTTGTACACTAAATAGTAATGCTTACTATGTATTCATCTTGCTCTACAAAAACATATACAAACTCTGTGGGAAATTTCAACAATTTCACTAACATTACTGTCAACCAACAATACTGATCAATGCAAAGCACCACAGCAAAGAACCCAGAACAGTTCATCAGCCTTGACCGTGCTTTGTTCTTTGAACATGTTTGCTACATTGAACTTGTTTTATATGCGCTTGTTTAGGCTTTTAAGTAGGACCCCAATTTCGTTGTAAGGCTTACGCTTACACTTGAACATCTCTTGAGCTATCTAATTCCATCTCTTAAGGAGCAGACGCCACCAACGCTACAACAGACACACACCCTAACACTCGAGCAGACGCTTTAGTAATTGAGCAACACGTGCCATCATAATAATACTGCTTTGTCATTATTCTTCCACTTTGCCTTTTGCGAATACTACATCTCAAAGGAATTAGCTGGCACCGTACATGCAGAGCCGTTTTGTTTTTTTTGTTTTGTTCCTGATCCATTCAAAACGATATAAATAATTTCATAGTCCACTTTATTCGAAACGATTTGCTTACACAACGATTACCCCTGAGAAAGTGGAGCAACGTAACAACCATCCTGGCGGACCCTTCGCACCGGAAAGTGTGCGAGATTACAGCGTAATCGGCAGCAAAAGAGGCAGCTTATTGGCAGAAATGCGTTTTTTTCTCCTGCTGTAAACTGCCTGAGCACGGGACAGCCGAACAAATCGATTGTCGACCGGTGATTACGCTCATGCCATCATTACCGTGCCGCAGTAAAGTGGCACAGGTTTGTAAGATCACACAGGGTTCATCGCGCGTTGGTGACTTACTTTCGCGATATCGCGGTATATACAGTAACAGGGGAAACTCCGCTTTCCTTTCACCATACCCAAAAGCAGCGTTGAAAGTGCAGGAAACGGCTTTATAAAGCACGCGTAGGAAGGAGCCAACAATAACAAAAAAACAGGCATCCATAAAGACGTGCACACATTTTTATCCTTCCGGTGTGTCGGGGCAACACACGCGCGCTTACAGTGAAATTGGAAAATTCACTCATTGATTCAGTGCTGCTTTCCGCGTGCACAGCCCCGGCTACAATGGGTTTTGGGAATGGGTGGTGGGATCAAAGCAAAAATTGCTTATCACAATCCCGCTGAAGGTGGATGCTCTTCGCCCGCTCCACAGTTTACCTTCTTCATTTTTTTTCCACGAACCCCGAAACCTTCAAGAAGGATTAATCTAACGACCGGCGAACGGTGGCACACACACACACACCTCCTGCCACTGCACACCGTGTGCCCCAAAGGTGGATTGCCGTGGCTTTGGCGGACCATTGATTGAACGGAAATTGTGCCCGAATCGCAGATTAGCTATCACGGCCGTACGGCCAACGCGGGGACGATGCGAATTTTGCACCGTACTCCAAGGGGACGGGAGAGGGCGGGGGGCGGTTGGCAGCTTTCCCAAACACCTCCTCCCGGTCTCCGCTATCACAACATCACAACCAGGTCGCAGCAGCAGCCAGCAGCATTATTCAAAAGCAAAACTTCCGCTCCGTAATCGAAAACGCCAAAGCTCGCCTCCGGACACCGGGTGGCACACCTAACCTTACCAGGCACGATCCTGGGTACGCTGGGGCTGGGAAATAAAAAGAAAACATCGCGGGACGCACCCAACACAGCACACAAACACCCACACAACAACATCAACAACTGGATTACTTTTGAATGAGATTTGCGCTCCATACGGTTACCCATCGTTACCTTTTTTGGGGCGGCTACTTTCTTCTTACTCTTCTTCGCCTTCTTCGTCTTTTTCGCCTTCTTCTTTTGCTCGCTATCTAGGCGACCTCCATCATTAGCGAACAATTGAACGGCGGCGGGCTCAGACGGGGAGGTGTATGCCCTGGGCCGGTGAAAATGTATGCAAATTAGATGTTGCTTTGGCAACGACAGTGGCACGGTACCGTTTTACGTTGTATTTTTGCTTTTTCCGACCACAAATGACAAATGAACGAGTGGCATATAACGAGCAAATCGGGAGAATGTGCCGAATTGATGAGAACGGGTGCACGATAAGGCGAACAAAAAGGGGTTTCTTTTTCTTTTTTGGTTTAATGGATCAAAATGGTAGCAAATGGTTTTCGCTAGCGAGTGGTTAGAAGGATGGTTTGGTCCGTTGGGTAGATGAAGCCGTCCAAAGGGAACAATCGTGTCTTGCCAAGCTGAATGAAATTGATTACGTGCAATGGTTAATCACAGTGGAGCTTGGTGCAGATTCTAAAGTAGTGTTGTTAAAAGAGTTATTGTAATTGTTGTTGTTACACTCGGAATTATAATCATCACCTATCGCTAATAGTAAGGGCCTATTACAGGCTTTCCTACGGTAGGTTTGGCAAAGGTTGCTGATTGTGTTTGGCGCTTGTGGTGACACTGCTCGCTACAGAGTAAGCTGCACAGTTGCAAGGAACCTTTGATCAACGTTTCACCGCGCGGCTACACGAGGTGCAATATACAGCGAAACAGTGAAATATCTGACAGGCACAGCTATAGGGTTAGGGGTAAAGATACAACTTCCACTTTCGAAATTCACTTAAAAACAACATCTTCTCAAGCAAAACATTCCTAATACCCAATTTGAAGAAATGATGAATTATTTACTGAAAATTACGGAAATACTTGATATTTAAGTCATTTTATGGATTTAGTTGATACTTGTACACGTTATTTGTTTACATTGCACATTAGCTGGTTGGTGTGATGCGTTATATGACAAATATTTCACCAGTCAAATAGTTCATTTTGCTGTATATTTCACCTTGTGTAGCCACGCGGTAACGATTCCATTGCGTTTGATAGGAGAGCAAATATTATTGCTTAAATTTATGTTTATGGTAATCTGTTGGAATTGTAGTTTGCACATAGGAATTGGTAGGAACTAAACTACACTTTATAGATTAAACTGCTTGACTAATTTGGACTGCACGAAATGAACTGCTCGAGCTTCACGAATGAACCTTGTAATGTATTATGTAATGAACTATGGGACAAATGTATTTAACTGAAATTTTGCGTAAAGGTCCCATGAATTAGTTCACTTTTAAACAAATCAGTAATAACCTACACAAAACGATCGACTGCTCTTTTTAGAATGGCGCCTATCGTATGTTATGCAAACAAATTCTACAATAAAGACACAGCATCTGTTAGTCCAATCCGAAAACATACGATTTTGTATGTTTTTGGTGCTAAAACGCTAGTTAATAGTTGATAAAAAAAAATTTGGGAATAAATATATTTTCTCAACAAAATTATGAATTGGGAATTTATTAAAATATGTTAAAATTAGTTTTGATAATTTTTTGAATCAATTTACTAAACAAAAACAAAGTGTCCCAAATGGAATGTTTATTTTGAACGTGTGTATTCTTATCCTATTCTTATCTTGGAGTCAAAAGAAGCTTAACTGAAGACGAAGCTTTTACGCTAAAGCCAGAATAAGATATCGTGCGAAACGTGCCAGGATCAAGCTGACAAACTTCAATAACAGTTGTAAACTGCCATTATATAGTTAACAACAACAAAAAACTGCAGCCGTTTACTGCCATTATCTTTCAAGTAATGATTTGCAGCCAACGTTCAAGCACCTACTTTAAACAGACACACCCCTTGACACTTGCTGTCGGAAAAAGGCAAAAGACAAAAGAAAACAGCTCCCAGCGATGCAGCTACAAATCTGAAAAGCTTCCCTCGACCATTTGGACAACCCCTCTCCAAATTGCTTCAAATTCAAACGGCGCAAATACTTAAACGGTCCCACCGAATTCCCTCCCCTCGGCCGTCTAACGTCGCCGCGATGGCAACCGACCTTCGGCACGTACCGATTGGGTGGAGCGTACCCCGTTTGCATACTACGCCCGCCGAAAGGACACTTAACACGCTCATCAACTTACCGCGCACTCTCTGTGTGCTGCCCTCGGTCAGTCCCTTCCAGCCACTACCCGTGGCTCATAGATTTAACATCAACCTGTGTGCAATGATGATGCCGCTGCAAGCATCCAAGCACGGGATGGACGGGAAATTGCTTCAAATCATGTTACCTTTGTCGGAATGAGGGGAGGCAAGCTGGGGCAATGTAGCTAAGAGGTCATCCTTTTCGGTGGCAACACTTCTAACAAATCGATTACGATCTTTGCGTCCGCTCTGGTAGGTGGCGGCAGGCAGTGCGTTCAGCGCAGTGTTATTGCAACGTTACAGTCGTTTTGCTTCATGTTGAAGTGAAACAATCACTAAATTCAATATAAATGTGTATAAATACACTCAACTATCGCTAAAATCCTCTCTTTTCTGATAACGTGCTCGCTTCTGAATCACTCATAAAAGCCACAATGCCATTTAATAGACTACACAATTCGACCCCAACTCGATCGCACTTGCCACACTCATCTAATAACATCTGCTTAAAAGCACACCTTTTAACTGTTTCCAACCATTTTGATATGACGGCAAATAGCAACTTTTCACCCAGCAGCTATCAGCCCTCCAGTCCTTTCATGTCATTTCAAAACCCATCCGAAACCTCGGTCTGTATTGCATGCTTTACCACCGAGCAGCTGAAGGGTCATTCTTCGCCCCCATTCGCCCCACTACCCACCCATGGGACAGAGGGAGAGAGAGCGCGCGCGGTCTAACAGTCCTTCGTAGAAAAGCTTGCCATGCGATGCGAAATTGTCCATTTAATTTCTCCCGTAACTGCCACACATGCACGGCATGTGCAGTCGGGCCCACGTGCTACCAACGGTCTGCTTGCCGTCCTGGCAAGATGAAAGCATGGTCGGCTCGGTGCACTCAAGCGTACCTTCGTGGAACTGGATGGTGGGTTTTAAAATTAGTTTGCCAATCGCCGATGCTGGGAAGAGTCGGCCAAGTCGGTAGTCGGTATCGTTTTTACATCGTCACAATAAATGCATGCTAACTATTAACATAGATTAGCTAAATAAAGCTCAAACGTTTTAAAGTGTGAGCTTTGCTACGTTTTAGTTTGTTATTTCCTACTTAAAAGCTACTTTTCCTACGTCATAATTTCCTCTTCAGGTGCCACCGAGACATAATTCAAATCCAAAATGAAGCACTTGACAGAACTGCTGGAGCTTCGCTTTACGCCCCGTGCTGCTGCTAATTCACTAATCAGCAAACCCTCCAAAACGTCCACCTGCCACCGTTTGGCGCAGCCCAAACAGGAATCCGATTGACGGCCGAACACTTTCACCGGCGAACTGTGCGATTGCGATTGACGTCTGTGAATTTCCCCTGGAAATGAGCGCAGAGACGCAGTCCGGCACACGGCATAGCAAAGTGTCACTTGGGTCGCACCTCTCTACCTGCCACCAATGGGGCATTAATTTTCAATTCAATATATAATCATGAACGCTGCCCGGGACGGGACGGCGTCGGCCATGTCGGAAGCCGGGCAGCGGAACGGAACAGATCCGGCTCGCTCATTAGGATACCTTTCGGACCCGGGCGGATGGCGCACGTGACCGGGTCGAGCAGCGGCGAAACTTTCGCCAAAACAGGCAATCGGCAAAAGTTGTCACCCAGCAGAGCCCAGCAAAACCGACCACTACCTCCCTCCCTCTCGGCCCGCAGCAGCGGCGAAAACTGCCGGGGAAAAGGGAATTGCGCGTCAATAATTCGGCTCCTTCAACTTCCAAAGTCAAACTTTGTCCCACGCGCTGCGGGGCAGGCACGAGACGGGTCCGCGCTGCCGAGCTGCTGCTGCTGCTGCTGCGAGAAGTATTCGAAGTCAAGTTAATTAAATTTTAAAACTTTATCAACCGCAACTGGCTGCGGAAATGCTGCGGGCGGCGATTGCTGTGAGAGCAGTGTGCTGCTGTCCACCACGGCAACGACAACGCCTCAACGCACCTTTGTACTGTCCGGACTGTCCGGCAACTGGGCGGACGCACTGGGGAATTTGGTCATGTGAGGCTCGTACTGTCCAACCGCCAACAAAGCACGCATAAAATGTGGCCAGAGCGCGTAAATATTTTAACAAACTATCGGTTGTATTAATTGTTATTTAGTTACTTCTCTGTTCATACACACACACACAGCCAAAGGAGAGAGAGAGCGCGCGCGCGCAAGCGGTATCTTGGAAGAACAGACCAAGTTTCGGGGCCCTTTATTCAGCATCTTCCCGGCCGGCTGATGTTCCGCAGCCGAAAGCGCCACAAACTTCTCAATTGCTTCAATAGACCTCATTAGACGCCGGGATGCCGCGTGACACGAGCGTGACTTCCCACAAGGGACAAGGCACCAGTGACAGCAGGCACCGGGACCGGGCTGGGTGCGGCTTGGCAGCGGATTTCGGTTACCCGCCGGTATATCGAACGGAAAGCGTCGCCTGGTGTGTTGATGATGATGATTTCTCACCGCGCCAGGGAATCCTCCAAGGGACGCCAGCCACATACACACAACAGCAACTCACCACCAGCTTCGCAATGAGAGTGAGAATAGCCGCGGAATCGGATTTGCCGAATGGCGTGTTTCTTCCGACAAGAAGTGCGCGGTCCTTCGCGATTCGAAACACGTATATCTCATTTTTGGGGAAAGTCTCCGATTGTTGTATTGTTGTTACTATTGTTGCTACAACGGTTGCTTTCTGGTTCTCCGATACGACTGTGCCCGTTTCCCGTTGGTTGCATCCTGCACAGACCTTTAGCCCGAAATTGGTTTATTTAATTTCCGTAGGCGTCTCCGCTTTCGTGTCGTGTTTCGTGCGAGCGAGCGTAGGAGAGAATGTTACAATTAATCTGGGCTGCGGTGCCATTTTCTTTCCCTGCGTGGGCGGGTGGACGTTTGTTGGGCTTTAGTAGGGTAAGCAGGAGCAGAACAGTAAAAAAGGAGGGATGAATAAGGTTATGTTTTTCATCCCAATAAATTCTCTCCCTTGAAGATGCCGTGCTTTTGAAGATTGTACAGATTCTGTCTTTCCAGCAGGTCCAGAATCTGTTAAATAGCTCATATTAGAGCTTTTCCATTTAACGGGGTGAATTAAACGTCCAAAAGGCAAACGAATTTTGTGTTATCCAGTAACGTGTAAGGGAGATCTTGCACAACAGACCCCAAGGTTATAAAAAAACACAGCTAAACCCCACGCTCACAAACACACGTTCTTCGTAATATCTCTCTCCAGATGAGAATCTTTCAAACAACCTTCCTTTTCGTTGGACACTTCTGCTAGGCCAAAAGATCAGTACAATATGGCTAGTATCCTAACTTCCAAAGACCTTTTCAAAGAACACGTTTGATCCAGCTGTTATACAACAGTTATACGTCGAACGGTGAGATAATAAGCTCAATATCTCATAGTTAGTGTAGATACCTTAACAATCTTTACAAATAAGCGCTTACTGTACTTTTACTCTCCTTTCAGTACCCTGAATGTCTGAAGAAGATCTTCTGAGGAAGAGGAGTTCCAGAGAAACAGATGATCATACACAACTTTTACATAACGATCGGTGATGTTCAGGGCAATACAAATACAACTTCCAGACATCTCAGACTTCGCAGTTATTGATTTCACACCTGTCTCTAGAGCGTTGCTGTTAGTGCACAGTTCTTAACTCCCTTTAGCTTCCCTTCATATACCGTAAGTCGATACGTAAATACTCATTCAACATAAAGCCCGGGGGACATTGTCCGTACTCGCTAGTGTAATTTCGTTTTTCACTAGCGCACCTGGTGGTGGCTGACCGAAGCATTTAGCCCAACAATTTGGAGCTGCTTCAGAAAATTTGTTGTTTTTTTTTCATTTTCTTTTTTACTTTAATTCTGAACTGGAAAAGCTTTGTTATTGATTGATACATATTCGCCATATGTAGTGCAATTATTTCAGCCATTATCGCATCGAAAAATGATGAAAATAATACTTAATTTTGAGATCCAGCACGACCATTCCCTCGATGATCGAAAAAAGCTTCCACCAGCCGCCGCCAGATGCGCTTGTGAAAATCGAAATTACACTAGCGAGTGCAGACAGTGTCCCCCGGCCTTATCGCTCCCATCATCATCTTGATAGTCTTATTGGCCCGTAATATTTTCATTAGCTCTCACGAATTCTTCCGAACTTGTAAACGTGTTTGTCGTATTCCAAACACTTCTTCTACCAAATATTCTCGCAAGTTTACCTTTTCTGGTCGCTTTCTTCTCCAGAAATCCTTCCCACTAGACTATCGTTTTCCTCCGATCTCACGCTAACCGCAGACACCGGTTTGCGAGGCCGTAAATAATTTATGCTGATCCGTTTATTTAACATCATGAAACATAATATATTAATCTGCGCTGGATTTGCATTCTCTCGGTGTTGGTGTGTGTGCGTTCATGAGAAGAGATTTCTTCTACATTCTAACCGAACAGAAGCCGAGAATGAGGGGGAGGGGGGGGAGGGGAGGAAACAGCCATACATTCCGTAGAGAATGTTTGCGAAACGATGATACTATCAGCATGTGAAGCTGCTCTACACCATGGACCGGAGCCCTTCCCAAACACCAAGATGGGTGGCATCGGCAACAACAAGGAAGCATCAAACAAAAGCCCCCCCCCTCCCCACCCCCCGCACGGAACGATTCTGTTCTTTCTGTTCGAAGTTCCTCTTTTTTCCCGACGTGCACGTATAGGTATAAAAGAAGCGTACACCGTTTGTGGTTTTTACTTCCTTTTTTCCCGGCATCCCAACACCCACCCAACACTAGTAGCGCTACTCTTTGTTACCCACCCCTCCCCCGCTTTCCTATTGTGTAAAACGCCACCGTGCTTTGCCTCGGGAAGTCTCAACCAACCCAAACCCCAACTCCGAACCGCCCGGACCTTCCGGAGCATGAGCGGCGGGGCGAAAAACTTTGCGCCACGAAACTTTGCTCCATCGCGGAAAACCGTTTCCAAACTGACGATCATCATCACCACCATCATGACCGTCATGCTTCCAAGCCCTTCCCTGTTTTGTGGGAATGAAGTGGAGAGGGAGGTGCTAATGATATGCTTGGGGATTATGTGGGGAAAAGCAGCGGTGGCGTGCGGTAGAGCGAGCGGATATCGGAGCCGCATTGTTTATGGAAGATTTTTAACTTTTATGCTTTCACTCATAGGGTTTTTTTTTGTTTTGCCTGCACACACACTGGCATGGCGAGGACGCTACGTAAAGTAACCCACGCTGAAAATCCGCTTCCCACTAAGCAGCCGCGCTAATCTCGGAACGGGCGGGACTAAAACTGATAATCCCGGTTTCGGTTGCCCGTACCCCGTAAGGGAGAGGGGAGTTGCATGGGTTTAAAAACTCGAACGCTTAACGGCGCCCGCCGTGTGTCCAGTTACTTTAAAGGTGTAAAGCTTTATTTCCTTTAATAGCCATTCCTCGGTACGGTAACTTTAAGGGCACAGTGTACCACAAAGCGGACGAAATGGAAGCAATGCGCCATTGTATGTGTTAATTGCACGAATTATGTTGCGTGCAGTGATAACGGGTTTGATTCATTCTTTCCCCCTTTTCCCAAGCTTCCAAATATACTTTTAGCGGAAAAAGGAGCTCGAAGCCGCTCCGTTCAACGCAATGTTCTGTTGTGAACTGTATAGAAATTTCTAACATGTAGCATAGCCTTTTTTCTTTAACTTTTTTTTAACGAAACATCCTTTTATGAAGCACCGAAGGGGATTTGCGAGTGTTTGCAACGAACTAACAACGAAAACTCTTTAATACGGGGGGAGCTTAAACCCGTTTATGGGTATATATGTAACAATGCTAGAGGGCACTGGGAATGTTGAAACTGCGCTGCTAAGTAATGTAGTAATTATGTATTTTAAGAGCATCGAGGAGACTACTAGGTGTGAGACACATTTTTAAATGATTGTAGTACATCATGATAATCATTTAAAATTGGCATGGTCATGAACTGGATATAAAGAAATTCAGTAAAAACATACTGAATGTCTGGAGTTTGTAGCTGTCCGTAAGCAGAATCATAACGGTTTTTGGCAATCAATGACAACAGCTTGGTATATCTGAACTAAGATAGTTTCAGCGATTTTTCATTTAAATCATCAGATCTAGTGTTGGGTTTCATGAATATTTCGTTGAGATTTATGAATTTTTCATGTGAATCTTCAGTGATTGCGTGATGTGAATCTCGAGTCGAATCTTCAAAGATCCATGAATCTCTAAAGATTCACGAATCTTCATAGATTCATGAATCTTAAAAGATTCATTAATCTCTAAATATCCAAGGCTTCATGAATCTCTTCAGATTCATGAATCTATAAGCTTCATAGGTCCATTAAAATTTATGTATCACCAGGGATTCATTAAGCTTTAGAGATGTATGATTTCCAAAATATTGATTTTTTTCCAATCTTACCTAAAACATGCCCGTTGTGGGTTCAAGCATTGCATTAACCGTCTCCCCGTAGCAAAACAAACTATCCAGCAGCGTTCTACTTTCCAAGAAGTCTCGAAGGCCTGTATAGGCTGGCATGACCACTTAGGTTGTTACACCAAGAAGGATAGTAACAAGCTCCACCTTTATGATTTTTTGAAGATTTATGAATCCCTAAAGATACGGTAATCTTTCGAGATATAAGAATTTTTTGAGATTCGAATATTTCGAGATTCGTGAGTCTTTGAACATTTATGAATATTTGAACATTCATGAATCTTTCCAATCGAGACTCAGATTCATTGAATCATTCCAAAGATTCATTCTGATTCACCCAACACTAATCAGAACCATGAAATATCCTCAGCACACAATGTCATGTTTTTATTGAACTGTCATTTCTCAACAGAACGGATAAACGGACAGCCGGAAAAAAGGTACACAGATAAATGGCGCTCTACTGACTTGGTTTAACATTTTGATTTTTTGTCCATTTTTGTAGTGCAAAATAAAAGAACAATGAATATTGGTATGCAACAATATTTGTATCATTGTTAAATAAACAAAAAATAGACACAACATTCATAATATTCTTAGTGTGAATCCACAGATTTGTGGTACCCGAACAACAGCTTCATAACAAACACATCAACAATGCATGTTTGCTACCAAGCAGGTACTCCTTTCCTTCTCACTGCATGATGCTGTACTTCGAAGAACGATACATTCATTCTACATGACATACGACCTTTCATAGGGCATTATTCTTACATTGCTCCAGCTTTTGATACAATATCTTCTTTTTTGTACCTCTTCTATCTACTCCAATATGTCAGCAGAGCTGTACGAGCTGCACCAATACGGCGAGCATTCGTGTACAAACAACTTAACCCACCTCCAAAAACTGCTACTCCCTGGTGACCCGTAGTATATTTGGACATTAATTTACCGGTCACATTTCTTCCCAGTTCAGTGTCCACAAAGAATTCCACCATATTTTACCGCTGCCCTTGCCTCTCTCCATGACCATTCTAATAAAATTAACAGCAGCAGCACCGTAAATAACAACCTCGCACATAAATAATCATACACAAAAAGCTTACCGCCAGAAGCTACACCGTAGAGCGCATATTAAAATCAATTTGCACCAGCAATGAAAGCAAAACCATACGGAGCGCAGGAGTACGGGCCGTTGACATAAGATAGGCAACTCCCATTCTCTACTCGCCACAGCTTCACATCTCATCAGGTTCTGAGGCGAATTAAAACCATTACGCAGTGATTTCCGCATCCGAAAAACCCCCTTCCACCACCAGCACCACCGCGGGCAACAAGATGTTCCCTCAACGGCTATCAACGGGGCCTTAAAAATGATGACATCGGCAAAGGACTTCTTCTTTTGCGGGCTGCGGAACCTGGGAGACAGAAGCAGCGCCCAGGGCCATTAATCAACTGACGACGAGGACGAAGACGACGTTCGACGCACTTCATGCGCTGGTGTAATGGTAAAAGTTTAACGATGAATTATGTCAAAATAGACTCATCCCGAAGGGGTGGGTGAAGATGGACGCACACATACGGTTACATACCGCTCCTTCGCTATCTCCATTTTCGCCAGCATCCAGGCTGGCGCATGATGCACAGGGCTCATAGGCAGGAAAGATCAAAATAGTTTGACGTGTCGGTTTTAATCTCCTTTCATCTTTTCTCGAACGGCGTACACAGCGTTCGTTCGATTTTGTGAGTCTTGCAATTTTTCATCCACTTTCGTCAAACACTTTGGATTGGTAGTGGGAGTGGGCACACATAAAAAAGCAGTCCCTGACGGTAAGCCACCTATCGGAGGGTATCCAAAGATGCGGAGAGCTTTTCCAGGCCAGCAATAGGATATGCGGGAGGTACGGCGTGGAAAAAAAGTCAATTTAAAAGTGAAACGAAAATGTGACAGAACAGAAATCCTACCATTCCACAGTAATGCCCAGCGTCGTATCGATGCCTCGTGCCATGTGGCGCAGCAGTGTGAGCAGTTGTATGGGAAAGTTTTTTTTTTCTCTCCCTCTCACCTGCTAGTTGCCACATTGGTTGTGCCTTTTGGGAAAGCTAAAGTTTGCATTTTCGCTTTATGCTCCGCAATACTTGCCGAACGAATAAGTTTGAGAACAAAGTTCAAAATTTAATCATGCCTGTCAAGCGGTAGTGGAACTAAAAAACTCACTGGTTGTTCCGGCGATCAACCAACTTTCGGCAGCTGGCGGAAATATTGATCTCTGGTTAAGGAATGTTGGGAACGGACCGATCGAGCGGGCCATTGTAGAAAGGTAGAAGGTAACTCCTAGTACAGTTTTTTTACATGTATAAAAGCTAATTTGTCTCCTACATTGGTGCTGAAGTTATGAAAACGTGTGGTCTGATAAGGCCAGAACACAATTGGCTAGAACAAATGCTAGTACATAGATCAGCCAATAAAAATTCTCCAGTATGCTCGACCCTAGTATACTGCTTTCCATCCATGTAGGTTCTTAAACTCCGACAGATTTTGCTTCACCTGATCCGACTCTTTCGGAAGCACGAGTCGAGCATGCTCATAACATACATCAGCAATCGTATCCTACCGGACTTCATCACCGCCAGGATGTCCGTTAAGCCGTAAATCTCAGCATGCTCATGGTACATTCTTCGCCTCCACACTGAGGCCCCGCCGATTTAGCCCCCCCTAGATCGCTAGTCTGTAGTATGCAGTACCTATGAAAGTTGACAGAGTATTAGCGACAAGGGCCACGGAAGAATAGACGTTGAGGCCCGAGGCTGGCGAATCTCGCGCCTTCGTCTGCCAGTCCGTTATCCCGGCCTTAATGGCGGATGCATCCACGCCATCTTGCCACCTCAGTTTGGGCCTAACACGCCTCCTGTATCCTTGTGGACGGCCTATAAAGACTTTACGGACTGGGTCGTCCGTTTCGATGCGCACAACATTGCCAGCCCACCGGAGCCTGGCGAGCTTGATACGCTGCACGAGGTCGCCGTACATCTCGTATAGCTCGTCGTTATTACGACTCCTCCATTGTCCTTCCACACATACATACAGGGGTCAAGTATCCTTCTAAGCATCTTCCTCTCGAACGCAGCTAGGAGGGTTTCGTCAGATTTGGACAGTGTCCATGTTTCAGAGCCGTATGTGAGTACTGGTATTATATAGGTACTATATAGTCCCAGCTTCATCCGTCGCGACAAGGTCCAGTTCCAATGTCTTCAAATTTTGAAGGGCCCTCCGGGTTTCTTCGCTTTCCAAGGCAAAATTGCCACGTTTGAACCGAGCAAACCCCTTTCAGACACGTTCGTTCCGCAAAAGAATCTCTCTTTCTCTCTTGTTGGCCTGCTCACAATAGAGCACGTCGGCGTGACATGGCCCAGCCTACAATCATTCTCCAGGATGATCGATCCCTGGCTGGGGCGTCCCATCCATGCAGACACCCGAATTACGCCGGGTCTCGCTTCACCTGATCTAGCCATCGAGTCCGCCGTGCTCCCCTGCATCTCATACCGAACTGGGGATCGCTTTCGAACACCTTCTTGATGATCCGCCAGAGCATGGGCACCCTTTAAGTTCCACTAAAATACAATGGCTTTCGGTAGCTGTTTTCTCCATAATGTCACAAATGAAGCAGAACACTGCTACCAAATTTACCACGTTTGAGGCTTACAATTAAAATATAGTTTCCACCCTAGTGAAATGACTACTAGTGGAAACGAAAGCCTAAAGATGACGCTTTAAAATGACCTTGTTGCCAGATTCCACTAATCTAAATGAAATATTGACGGCATCTGATACGGAAACCGCACAAACACATTACACACAACCCACTCCTAAACAGTGCAGCAGAAAAAGTCTAAATGTTGTTCATCCGCCCTTAAAAAAACGAAGACCGTTCAACAAGATTACGCTAAAATCGAAAAATAAAAGCATTAATTTCTTTCACCAAAAAATAGTGATAAAAATAAACAAACAAAAACACTCACCTTGACGTTTACCGTACGATCCTTAAGTTCGCTATACTTTATCACCAATTGTCCGGCTAACGTTCAGTTTTCACGCTACCCTACGTCCGCGTGCAGCGTGCGCTTAATGTAAGGGTTCTGTTCTGTTCTGTGCTGTTGTTTTTTTCCTATTCCTTCTGCTCCTGCTAGTAGTTGTAGTAGTAGTAGTAGTACTAAGTTTGCCTCTTTGTGTAGGCCGTAAAAGATTGCACCAACCGAAAGACGAAATCAAAACAAGCGACCACATCTCTTTCCTTTTCGCAGCGTTAAACCACTGTTACACCTATTGCCTACAAGGCGCTCAAACCGTCGTCGGTTTTGATTCAGTTCAATGCAATGTCAGTTCCTAGTTCTCGACCGGTATCAGCGCGAGTGTCTGTGTGTCGTGGCCTTCTCTTACGGGTATGAACTTTTTTTTCTCTATTAACTACTACACCAGGGTCTAATCACCAGTTTGGATTTTAGAAACTCCCTTTCACATCCTCCTGTTTCTAAATGTCTTTCTCTCGCACACATCTCTCCTCGTCATAAGCAAACGCAAAGGAATGGTTTTCATAGTCGTCATAGTTGAGCAGCCCTACGGTGCATTTCTTCTCTGCGCTCTCTACTACGGCGCACACTTTTTGCTAATGAATGAAAATAAATACAGAGGGGTAAGGGAGTCAGTACCGCGGACAGCAACCAAATCTTCTGTCTTGCCGCGCAAATTTCGGGATCGGGAACGGAGGGAAGGCGTGTGGAGTTTTATCTTCTGTTGCGTTTTTGTTTGTTGGGTGTGTGTCTGTGTGTTCAGAAACTGTGAATACATATGGGCTCTATGGGAAGGTGAGCTGAAATGAAGCTGTGACGGGTGCTTCGGTGAGATGAGTGCTAAACCAGTGTGTCCGAATTGTGCTATCAATCCTACACCCGTTCCCCCTATTGCGCTGTTGTCTCTACAGCTCCGTATGATCGCCGCTCTCGCCTGTACGGTCCTGCTGCGTTGCGGTCGGATCGATCGCGGCGCCCTCTTCCGTTTCGTCCGCATCCTTTTCGGGTGTCTGCTCCAGCACCGGTTCCGAGCCGGGCTGCTCCTCGCTGGACGGTGCTTCCTCCTTCTGCTCGCCCTCCTTCTTGCCGGCGGTTGTTTTTTCCGGCTTCGGTGGCGGTGTCGGTTTCACCTTCGGGCGCCACAGCTTCAGCTTGTTCACCAGATACTTCACCTCGCGGTCGAGCAGACCCATGCGATCGGTAATGTCCTTCACCGTCAGCCGTACCGGCGCGTTGCGGGCGAGCTTCTCCTGCTCGGCCACCTCCGTATCGCGCCACTCGATCGTGCTGCGGATCGCCTTCTCGAGCGTTTCAATCTCCACCGCGGTGAACACGTCCTTTTCCGGGTTGGTGTCCTTGGTGAGGTTGCGCGCGCTGCGCAGGAACCCTTCCGAACCGTTGATCATCTGCTTCAGCGCGTTCAGCGCGATCGGCCGCTCCTGGTGCTCCCAGTGGCGGGCGTACACCTCGTTCGCGACGCCCCGCAGCTCCTCCAGCTTGGTTTCGTACGTTTCCGCATCCGCGTCGGACCCGTCCTCGTACAGCCATTCGGAAATTTCGCCGCACCGTTTGCGGATCGTCTCGATCTCGGTCTCGGTCGCGCACGACGCGTACTCCTGCTCGTCCAGCTTCACCTGCGCATCGATCACGTAGCTTTCCAGCGCGTTCAGCGCCGTCTCGCGGCGCTGCTTCGCCTTGTCCACCTCGTCCAGCGCGGACAGCCGCTTGGCCGACGCATCGAACAGCTCGCCGTCGAGCGGCACCACGTACGCGAGCTCCACCTTCGACGGGATCGGCTCTTTGAGCGTGACAATCTTTGGTTTCACGGTGGCATTCTTCGCTTCCGTGCCTTCGTCCGCTGCCTTTTTATCCGCCGGCTCACCCGCTTCCGGCTTGGCGTCCTTCGCTCCACCGTCAGCCTCTTTGTCCTTTGCGGATTGCTTCTTGCCCTCCTCCTGCTGCTGCTGCTGCTCCTCCTCCGCCGACTCTTTTCCCTCCTTTCCACTGGCCGGCTCTTCCTCGTCCTTCGCTTCCGCGCCGCCCTCGGTCGGTGGTTTCTCTTCCGCCGGCTTGTCCGCGCTGTCGCCCGAGAACAGTTTGCTGATCGTGTTGCCAATCTTCTGGAACGTGCTTTCGTCCTCGTCCTCCTCCTCCTTGGTGACCGTCTTTTCCAGCACCAGCTCGACGTTGGCCAGCGAGAAGATGCCCGAATCGTCCAGCAGGAAGTGCGCCTTGATGCCCTTCGACTCCACATTCTCCGCCACACTCGCCTTCAGCCGCTTGGCCACCTCGCTCAGCTGCACGCGGGCCAGATCGGGCGAGCCGAGCGTTTCCGTGTCACCCTTCAGCACCGCATCCAGCTCCGCGTACTGCACGGTAAACTCAAAGTCGTCCGTGTGCTTGTTGAACGTGATCACCTTCTTCTGCGGGTACGAGTTCATCGAGCCGAAAAGCGTGCGGCGCACCTGGCGCGTCGCCCCGCTCTCGCCCTCCCGGTCGAACACGACCTGGATCGGGAACAGGACCGCGTCCTTCGTGATGAACTTCTTCACCTTGAAGCCGGTGGCCAGATCGGCCGCCCGGTACACCGCCCCCATGCAGGCGGCCTCGTCCGCGTTCAGGTTCTTCGCCAGCTCCTGCCCGATGTGGGTGCGCAGTATGTCCTGCACCTTCGGCACGCGCGTATTACCCCCGAACAGTACCACCTGGTTGATGACGTCCAGCGCCAAACCGGACACGGCCAGCGCCTTGTCGAGCGGAGCCGTCACCCGCTCGTACAGATCCTTGCAGAGCTCCTCGAACTGTTCGCGCTTCACCAGCAGCCGGAAGTCCTGCTCGTCCAGCAGGCCCTCGATCTGCGCGTAGTGTTCCGTGTTGGCGCTCAGCACGTTCTTCAGCCGGCCCGCCTCCTTGAACAGCTTCGCCATCGCACGCGGATTGGTGAACACGTCCGTCTTCGTCTTGCCCATCTTGTTGAACTCACGGCCCAGGTAGTCACGCAGCCGCACCTGCATCTCCAGCCCGCCGAGCGTCCGGTCGTACCCGACGCCGAGCACCTGCACGACCGGGTGCGTTTCGCGCGTCGCCTTATCCTTCACCAGCTGGTAGCTGACGACCGCGGCGGACGTTTTGTACGCACCCATATCGTAGAACAGGAAGTACTGGGCCGTTTCGTTGATTTCCTTCCGCCGGAAGATGCCGTAGTTGAGCGCCACCGCCGTGTAGTCGTTGATCAGCTGCAGCACCTTCAGGTTCGCCAGCCGGGCGGCCGCCACCAGCGCCGTCCGTTCCGCCTGCCCATAAAACCCGGGCACAATGAGCACACACTCCGTAATCAGCTGGCCGGTGCTGTCCTCCGCGTAGCTCTTTGCCACCTGCAGCAGCTGCGCGATCAGCTCCTCGATCATGTACTGTTCCTCGCCCGACCGGAACACGACCGTGCGCCGGACCGGATCGGCCACGATGTCGTAGTATGGGAAGCGTTTGCTGCAAGCAAACAAACTTCATTAGCAGGAGCGCCCACCACCCAACACTGGTATACCCCTCCCCCACTCTACTCACCGGTACAGATCCACCATCGGATTGTCGACCGTTTTGCCGAGCAGATCGGTCAGGTAGCCGAAGCTGTTCGAGGGAAACCGAACGCCCAGCGTCTGGGCGTCCTCGCCAAACACGCGGTCCCCGTTCCGGAACGCGATGGTGGTCGGCGTTTTCCGCTTCGACTCCTTGTTCAGCGCGATCTCCATCGGGACGCCGGGGGATACGACACCGACCTTCATCCACTCGCTGCCGAGATCCACCGACATGACGGCGGCACTGTTGGCAAGCGTCGCGAACAGGGCCACCACCATCGGCAGCACGATCAGCAGCATCCTCCCATCCGACGGCAACCAGTGACGTGTACCCATGGCTACCCTGCGGGGTGGTGCGGGACAAACGAAAAGAAACGAACCGGAAACGTGTCAGTAGCTCGCGGGGTTTGCCGAAACCGGCAATGAAACTTTGCACCCGCGTAGGGTGAAAGTGGCCAAATTACCTTCTTTTCACCCCGCCCCGCACAGCAATTGTTTGTCCAGGGTTAGAGCGCTTCGGCAAAATGCTAACCTACACACACACGTACGTAAATCGATTCCACTCCGATACTGCCAAGAAGCTGCCACCTGGCTGCGGTGCGTTTTGTTCAATGAGACGAGAGCTGAAATCGAATCGAAATCCAGACCGTCGTCGTTTTACCGTTCCTGCTGCTCCCGGGAGTGTGTGAACTGATGGCGTGGACTTACCGCGTTGTGGCACGTACGGACCTCAAGCTTCAAAATCGCACACCGGTACACCCGTGAGCGACACTGCTGCAACAGCGACAGGCACACAAAAAAAAATATTCACCGTTCGTTTTCACTGACGTGGTCCTTCCTTGACGGCATTGCCGAGTTGTTGTTTACGTTGTCAGTGTGCGTGTGCGGATTCCAGCACAGCGGTTTAGCGAAAACAGTTTGCTACCCTTTTTACCCTTCGGGCGCCGCATTCAAAATAAGCGAAAAAAATCAGAATAATTATTCTCACCTATAGCAATGCGTTACTTTACAATTTTAAGTTAAAAATTTGATAAAGTATTATTTTACAAACGACGGCTGTCATTTTGTGTCTTATTTTGACCAATTCACTGCTGTCAAGTGCTCACTATGCACTCAGAACCGAACAGTATGAGCAAGCGAGAAAAAACTTTACCGGTGAGATGAGAGAAAGAGATGCAATTGAAATCGAAAGAGGCGTTTACACTACCGGACAGCATTGTTCGACAGCAACTCACAGCTGTTTTGTTCAAAACAACTGAAACTACGGTTGTGCGAGGATTTAAAAACAAAACACATTTTTGAGACTTTTTCAACCGTTTTATCGAATTTTTTTTTTTTTATTCAGTAGGGACAATTTTATCGAATTAATGTAAAGCAAAAAAAACAGTTTTTCGTAAAAACAAATTTCACGTTCATAAAAGGGAAAATTTAACGCAAATCAAGATGCAGAAAGCACCCATGGGTTCATACAACCGGATTGTTTTCGCCCGAACGTCACTGACAGCATTGGATTTGAAATGACCGTTTTCGGGATGCTGTGAGAATTTACAATCAGTTTCTAATATTTTTTTTTGAGTCGTTTTAATTTTTTTTAATTTTTTTTAATATCATACTACTACCTTTCACAATAAATTGAATTAATTATATGACAGAGTGAAGTTGTAGGTTTTTTAGATGTAAGGCGACGCCCAGTACTAATGGCTAGCGTGGCATACACTGTCGGACGTATTCCTATCCCCATTCGGATCAGTCTACAATCCTTGCGTTATTGTCAATCATTAGTCGAATATAGGTGAACATATTCCCCCCATACAACAACAATGTGTACATTTCTAAATTTTCAATTCAAACTTCCTGCAATCGTTAATCGTTAGGAACAAAGGAACGAACGTTAAACAATTTAATTATCGTGTTGGCCATTTTTGCCAGCGCATCCTGTCTCCGCGCGCAAAGAAAAACTTGAGCAACCATCAACTCCTCGGCCACCCACACACCACCAATAATCGAACCACAACACCACACCTTCTTCAGGGTACGGTATGCGCACTCACCCTGTCGCAGGCGACTATTTTTAGCACAACTCACCCTCACCGCGTCCCTTTTCGACGACTTTTCAGCGCAAAACCACACACAGCGCGCTGAAAATAGATCCTTCCACTTCGATGGACATCTACAGACCCAGCCCACCACCCATCCAGCCTCCCACCCGCCAACCGCTTCCCGTGATCGTGACCTTTGACGCGTTTCGTGTTCCAATACGGAAGGAAGTAAATCGTTCACCTGATAAGGAGTTTCCTTCTAAACCGCACCGCAAAATCCCACGCAATACGCAGTCGAAAGAACGTTCCGGTAAGCACTGGGAAGGAAGCTCGTGGGACTCGAAAGCGAAAAAAAAGAAAAAAAAAACAACAAGAGTGTGGGTAAGAGAAGAGCGTCAAAGTTTGTTCCTTCTATCGACTTCACGAACCAATCCAAGGCGGCGTAGCTAAAAATACAACCCACTGGAATAAAATGTATGACGCGAACCGCGCACCATCGCAGTATCCTAAGATGGTTTTGCTAATTTCTTCGTCGAAAAGCTTTCGTTTTAACCTCCCCTTTTTGCGTCGGTTGGTGGTAGTACGTCATACTGCGTACTAATTTCGGCGTTGCGCCCTTCTGGGTTGAGCTCAATTTGGATTCGATTTGAACGCGTATTAATAAATCAGTGGAACATGTTTTCTTTCACTTTTCCCCCCTTTTTGGTATCGAAACCCACACAATACAGCAATGAAATTACACAACCAGTTTTGTTTTTAATATGTTTTTTTTTTTTCATTTTCTTCTATTTCATTATAATAATAAGTCAAAGGAGTTTATACACTTTATGGATGAATGCTCTACTTCCCGGGTTAAGGGGAGGGGGAAAAAACGGAGGAAAAACAATCGTCCCTACGGTTAAATACAAACGTCTGTGACGCTTGTGCGCGGTGTTCAGAGAGAGAGAGAAGCAAGGAAGGAAAGCCACGATTTAGAAGGGATTTTCTTTTCCCATTTGTGTGTGTTTTTTGTTTGTTTGTTTTTTTTTTCTCACGCAATTAGGATTGGTTTTGCTCTTATCTAGCTTTCCTCCACCCTGCTTACACCCAAATGCAATTTGCTTTTGCTCATACACGCGCGCACTTCCTCGTCCGTCCTACCTACTTGCTTCCCTCTCGCAAACCGCTTCGTTCATGTGTGTTTCGTGTTGTTTGCTTGTTTAGTTAATAGTATCTTTTCATTTTTTGTTTTGATTTTATCCGTTTTCTTTTTTCTCTACCCCTTCCTTCCCTTTCCTTCTTATTTATTATGCGTTTGTTGTGTTATCAACTGTCGCCATCTGCTCTTCTTTCACATTTTCAGCACATTTTCTTTGCCAGTTTCTGTTTTGTATATTATAAGTGACGTTTTTTTCTTATTTTTTTTTGTATGTTTTTATTTAACGCTATGCAGTAAGTGTTCACACTGTCTTGCTTTTTTTGGGAGGGTGAAGAGGGGGAGAGATGACCCCGCACACACATTTGCATACTGCGTTACTTCACCCGCTCGATACACGCACACCGTTTTATGGTCCTTTATTCCATTATGCCAAACGTTGCATTCTTCGGCTCGTTTTTCGGTTATCGGTCTTCTCTTTCCACCCCCCCCCCCCCCCCCCCGCCGAGCAGTGTCTTTCATTGTATTGTATGCACTTTTATTTTCCATCTCGCCTGCTACGATGAGAATGCACAGTGTTAAGAGTCACTTGCTGCTTCTGCTTAACGGCTAATATCACAGTTTTTGTTTACTTTCATTTCTTATCTTCCCTCCCCGTTATAATTTTGTTGATGTTTTTTTTGTTGTTGTTGTTTTCTTCTCTTTTGCATATTTTCTTTTTTCTCTCTTTCATTCTCTCTCTTTCTTACGTTTTTTGCTTTTTTGTTCTGGGTTTGTTTGTTTGCTTTCCTATATCCTTTTTTTTTGTTTTTGTTTGTTTTGCATGTTCCTACATAGTTTATAGTACTTGGTATGACTGTTTAACCACGGTTGAACCACGTTTTAAAACGATTTCCGTTCGATTTAGTCGTAACAGCTTTGTTTGTTGCTTTCCCAACCCTCTCCACCGTGCTGATCCCGTGGATGTTTGTTTCGTTAGGAAAGAGGCCACTTCTCGATTGCGAATGCATTTTTCTTGCTGCTGTGTTACTATTTACTGCTGCTTTTGCTTTTGCTTTTTTCCTCTCCCCCTGTTCCCTATCTTTTTTTTTCTTGTATAAAGAGAGTATTTGTTCCTGATGTTTCATCTTTGTGTCCGTGTATGCATGTGCATTTGTTTCGATTCTCTACTCTATTAATGTGCTCCCCCCTCTCCCAGTTTCTACTGTTTTTCACTACTTGATCTATATGACTTTTTTTTACAATGCTGCTTCCATGCTTTTTCCCCTTCTTCTGTTTTACATTATTATTTGTGTGTGCTGTTTTCTTACATATTAAGAGGGGGGGGGGGGGGGGAGCGGGGGAGTGGGGGTCAATATTTCGTTAATCTAGCTTGTGTAGGTATGGATGCAAGAGTGCTTCGATTTGTCTGCTAAAAAGTGCCAAACCCGAAGCCGGAACATTCTGCCCGCGAGTGTTAACGAGAGTGTGTGTGTGTGTGACTCGTCACGGTCTTGCCGTGAGATGTCGCACCTCCTTCTCCACCTGTCTTGGTACCTTCATTGGTAGGTTCGGTTGCAACCAACGCTACTTCTTCTCTTCTTCTCTAACTAGTTTAGTGCGCATTGTAAGAGTTGGCCTATAAGCGTTTTCACGTTTATATTCTTAAGAACGATATTGTTGTTGCTGTTTTTTTCTGTTTTCTTTGTTTTTTTTCCACCCATCGGCACAATTGTTTTGCTTTGTTTGTTTGTTTCTGTACGCCATGTTTACATACGTTTTACACCCTTTTCTTGCTTAACGTACACAACTTTCTTTGATTAACTTTTGTTTTGTTTTGTTTAGTTGCTTCTTCTTGCTTTCACACATTGCTTCCAATTGGTTTGTAATTGTTTTGGTTTCAGTTTACCTGCCCTCCATCTCCTACTTTAACTGCTTCCGGATTCCAATCGTGACGCTTTTTTTTTATTATTTTTTTGGCCACAGTAATATTCAATCGTCACATGGGAAGAAGATAAGATACGAACAAAAAACACCCGAAACCGAGACAAATGGAATCATCATCAATTCGGTGGCGCTACTTTGAACCAACAAGCAACAAAAAAAAACTACGAAAGGGAAAAAAGCACATCTGAAATAGCACAAAATCGCTACGGAAAAGTCCGTTTGAAAAATGAAACGAAACCAAGCAAGCAAAAAAAAAAAACTTGAAACAAACTTATGCACCCAACAGCAGCCCAGCACCTGGTTGGCTGGAGTAACTTTGTATCCACCCTTCCGCGTTCGCCCGTCTCGATAGCGAATAAAGAGGCAAAAGCGAAAGCAACAGGAAAATAAGATGGAAAATCAAATCACAAAACAAAAAAACTGGAGAGTAGGGGAAAAGTGAGAGAGAGAGAGAAGAAAGGGAACAGCAGTAGCAACAGCAACCAAATCAATCGAAAAACATTCAAAAGCTCTGCCGCGTTGTGCGCTCAAAACAGTGGTTGGAAAGAAAATAAAGGCAGCACGAACGGTGGATGGGGAGGGGGGGTGGGGATATAGACTACTCCCTCCACACCTCCTGTCTCTGAAGGCAAAAGGGGTAGTGGGTAAAGAAAAACAACCACCAGAGGAAAAGAGCGAGAAAACTTTCAACTCAACCCCGAGGGACGGACGAAAGCACTGCACTGCTAAAGGGAGGTGCTGCGGGGAGGTGGGAGCTGGAGGGGAGGGGGAAAAACAACGGGTGAAAAATTTGATACGTTACGAATTGCACACACACACACACACACATAGACACAGACTGAGCCCCACACAGCAAACGGTACATTATCTTCTTCGCGTTACGCGTCCATCCCTGCCGTGTCTTGGCGTTTTTTTTCCTTCTTCTTCTTCTTCTTTTTCTAGGGCAAGGGAGGGGGGGGGGCTTTGCCACCCGCCGATGTTGGAATTCGTTTTCCACTGGTGGAAAAGGGGATTCGCTCCGCTGAATCATTTGAAGCGGGGAGGGTAGCGGTAAGCTTTGAAGTGGTGTACTATCATCACTGACCAACTTGGGAGAGAGACAGAGACAGAGAGAGAGAGAGCATAAAGGACTGACAAAGGGAGATATAAAAGGAGAGAGACAGAGAGAGAGAGCATAAAAGACTGACAAAGGGAGATATAAAAGGAGAGAGAGAAAGAGAGACAGAGGGAGAGAGATAAAAAAGAAACCATTCATGCAACACGTGCCATTCGTAGCTGTTGGTTTGAGCTTTTCGAAGTTTCTGGTGATGCAAAAGTTTGCAGAAAAGAAAAAAAAAACACCTTCAAAGCCTGGGCACGTACATGGGGAGCGACCAACATTGTATGGTGTGCGCGCAAAGAGAAAAAAAAACAACACAAATCGAGCAGTAGTGTAATTGCTCCTCCTTCTGCGGGTGGACACACAACTAGCCACAACCGATACAGCGAGAAACGGCTCGAAGCGTCCCCGCGCGCCTTCTAAGTCTCTAAGTAACCTTACGGCGGCTCCAGAAGCGTTTCCCCGTCAGATGGAGCCACCACAGCCACTCAGCAAGCAACACATTGGCAGGCATCATGGGCACACACACACCGTCGCAGCGCATAATAATCGCAGCCACGGTCGGCCCGAGCGCTGCGAGTGTGCGATTTAAATCTGAGTTTTTCCTTTTCCTTACTTCTGCTCTGCTGTGTCTATGGGTGTGTGTCTACCACCACCGCCGTACCAGCGGCCGAGGTGCCACTTTCACTTATTTTATGTCTCACTTTGGCCCCCTACCACCTACCAGTGCACAGCGTGCGGCACCTGAGCGCGCGCTCGCCGCCAAGCCGTTGTTGCGTGATGACCGTTAGACGATCTCAAAAAAAGAGGGGGGGGGGGGGGGAAGGTAAGGGAAAGAAACAGCCATGGAAGAAGGCAGAAGGGAAACATGTGCGGCTGCTTTAGTCTGGGCTGGCCGTTTGTGGACGGCCTTTTATGAAGAAGATCTGCCGGAAACGAATTCCAGCACTGTGTGTTCCACTGTGTGTGCGTGTGTGTGTTTGGGAAGAGGCGTAATGGACTAGGAGGAGAGGAGGCATCCGTGAAGTGGCGGAGGAGCGAAAAATCGGGTCAGAAAACTTCTACCAGTGCTTGTTGGAGCCCTTTTTTCGACTGGTGAGCTACTTGGTGCTGTGTCTCTTTGTTTGCACATTAGCAAATATTTGCACATAATTTGATTGCCTCCTGTTTTGCATGAGAGAGAGATCAACAGCAACACACGCGTTAAAGTTGTGTGTGTGTTTCTGTTGCCTACTGCGATTGCACACGCCACACATTGCTGCACATTAGTAGCCGTCGTTTTTTTGCGCCCTAAAGCTTACGCGAACGTCAACGCCGCGTAAACACACATCCTCGTGTGGATGATAGGCTTCACAAGCTGTGTGTGCTTTCGGTTTGTTTGTTAACAGCTAACCCAGGAATTTTCACAGTAAGAAGAGGGGGGGGGCTTTGGAGGAGGTAAAGGGGAGGAGATGGTTGAATGAAATCGAATTCATACTAAAATTAGGACAAAAATCAGACAGCGCATAAATACAATTTAAAACAAAGCCCCAACCAACCCTTCCTGCCCTGGCAAGAAAGCTTTCGGTTTGTACGCTCTTTCTTCCTATCTCTATCTCTAGGCCATGAAGAACGGTCGAGTAGGAGGAAAAGGAGAGGATGCGGGCATGAATGATCGTTTTGGTGGTAGGAAGCAAATTAAATGGTCTAAAAAAAAGGGGGGGGGGGCTTTCCTAAACCAAACAAAAAAACTTTGCTAAACTTGGCGCTAAACAATAATAATAATAATAATAATAATAATAATATTTATAATAATAATATTAATAATATTAATAATAATAAAAATTGGTCTAATTAGCGACGGTCGCCGTCGCTTGGTGCCTGGGTATGTGTGTGTGTATGTGTGGGTACCAAAACGGTGGCCACCAAACTCTCCTTACTTTTTTGCTTTGTTCCGTAGTCTGCCCACTGCCGCAACCACGCTGTCTGTCTATCCTTCTTTCCATCTTTTGCGCGCGTCACCTCCTCTTGGCGCTTATCATTGCGCTACCTAGCAGCTGGAGGAGGAAGTGAGGGGAAGCGCAAAAGTGAAATCAATTTCCCGTTCCGAGAGAGAGCGAGAGAGAGAGAGCGCGCGCAGTTTTGTGGGAGGGTAAATAAATTAAGAATTACGTTCGCGCTGTTTATCGCGCTGAATGGAGTAGACGGGAGAGTGAGAAGGTGAGAGGGCCGATAGTGGCCACACCACTAACCACTGAAGTAACCCCTCACACACACACATAGGCAACCAGAGCATCCACGGCGACGGCGCCGCCGACTTCACGGCCGATGGTGGCCTACTTTCAAGTTTCCAGCGACGTAACGACGAGATTGTGGAACACGCTGGCCCCGCCGTCCGGGCCGCCCATCAGCATGGCCGCCTGGCCGCAGGAATCGACGGCACCGCCCGCGCCGACCCCGCCACCGCCCACTACCGTCCCCTGGCAGGAGGCGGGGCCGACGCTGGCGGACGGGCCGTTCCCACTGCCGGCGGCACTGCCGGCCACAACACCGCAGCAGCCCATCATCGCCGTGCCGGTTGCGTTGCCGGTGGCGGCCGCGGCCGCCGCTGCCGCTGCTGCTGCGGCCGCCGCCGCCCCAGCCGCCGACGTCGCGGCGACGACGGCCGCCGCCGCCATCGCCCCGCCATTGCTGACGCCCAGCCGGAGCGCGTCCATGATCACCTCGAACTCCTTCTGGTGGTGATGGTGCACCTGGTAGTCGAACCCGGCCAGATCCGGCAGCGGATGGAACGGGTGCAGGAACGGGTGGGAGAAGGAGTGCAACTGCTGCTGCTGACTTTGGTGCTGCTCGAGCAGGTCGCCAATCTTTGGTCGTTTCGGTGAGATACAGTCGGCGGCGGTGGCCACTGCTGCAGCGTCGCCAGCGTTGGTGCGCTGCTGCTGCTGCTGCTCGTCCTCCACCCGGCGCTCCTCGGTCGCCGGCGGACAGTCGTCGATGCCGGTCAGCAGCCGGCCGGCGCTCGGGAAGTAGATCTGGGACAGGGCTTCCCGCACCAGCCGGTCGCTGTCGTCGTCGTCGATCGAGGCGAACTTGCGCTTGCGCGACACCATCGCCTGCTCGAGCTGCTCCGCGCCCTGCGTGATCTCCGGGTCGACCAGCGGCATGGCCGCGTCCAGCGCGCACAGCTCCCGGTCGAGCGTCTCGAGATCGGCCTCGACCGACGAGGCGGCCGCCGGCTTGCGCTGGCTGACCGGGCTGGACGGGGGCCGGTCGGCCGCGCCGTCCGAACCGCCGTTCGATTCCGGTGCGGCGGCGGCGGTGGTGGTGGTGGTGGAACCATTGGACATGATTGGCGACTGGGCCAACCGCTGGTGCAGGGCCTGCAGGTGCTGGTGGTGGCTGAGGTGGTTGTGGTGGTGCTGCGAGGCGAGGTTGTGGTTGTGCTGCAGCTGGCAGTTGTTGTTCATGTTTTCATTGTTGTGCACGAACTCGCCGAGCTCGTCGTGATGGTGGCGATGGTGATGGTGGTGGTGATGGTGATGGTGGTGATGATGCAGATGGCTGCCATTGGTGTTGTTGTTGCTGCTGCTGTTGTTGTTGTTGTTGGCATTGGTAATGTTGTTGTTGTTGTTGATGCAGTCCTCCGACGAGACATCGTCCTCGTCGAGTTGCTTTCTGCTGCTGTCAGTGGATCTGTGGGTAGGAGGGGGAGGGGCGGGAAGAGAAAAAAAAACAGAAAAATTAGATTGAACTCTCTACGAGCGAAACGACGTAAGCAAAGCCCAACCAAACGCAGCTGACGTAGAAAGAAAAAACCCCCCCTACATGCCCAGAAATAGAACTGCGAGGAAAACCCCTGCTTGTTGTTGTGATAAAAAAAACCCTCCACAAAAGGGGTGTTGAAGCTCTGCAAACAAAACCCCAACCCCCCGCGTGTGACGATGTACGCTAATGTCAATCGGTGACGTCACTGAAACGGCGGCAGCGGCGGCGCCTACTACGCGAATGAGATAAGGTGGGAACGAGTTCATATTCCTCTCTGTGTATGTGTGTGTGTGTGTGTTTGGCAGATGAGGGGTAGAGCGGAGAGGGCGGAAAAGGTACACAGCGCGTATGTGTGTGTGTGTGCCGATATGAGTTGCCGATAGCTCGGAATGCCGATTGATGGTGTACACTTATTGTAAGCTCACTACTACTACCACTACCATATCACCATGACGCGTTGTTTGTGGTGTATTCGGTTGGCGATGTACGACGAGCACACCACCTTGTGCGTGATTTCTAATCTTACCCCAAATAGCACACTCAAAATACGTCACCACTGTACGCGCGACGTCATCAATCGCCCCTCCGTCCGCTGAGTGTCCCTGTGTTAGGTATCGTTGGGGCGTGTGTAGGGAAATCTGGTCTAAAATTAGCCAACGAGTGATTTTTTAGCAAACGGTTTTTGTTTGTTTCTGGTACAGAGCACGGCACGATTGCAAGCGGCAGCATGTCAATAAGAGCATGGCGAACAGAAACCACCATACGCGCACATCTTGTGGGTGGGTTTTCCACGGTACTTTCCGGTACTTGGTTGGGCTTAGTTGAATGTTTAACACAAAAAAGCCCCCCCCCCCCTGCACGCCAACATAAATCCCTGTGACACGGAAGCAAACCGATCAAACACACACACACAAGCGAGTTGTGAACTCAAAACTACTTTTTTTCAACAAAAACTGTTGGGGCCATCATTTGGGGCTCGTCGCTTGCATCCTCGGACCGCCGAAAATGGAGGCGCCGCCGCGGTCTGTTGCGGTGGTAATAAACAATATCGTGCTTTTCTTTTAAATGGACCACAAACCACCTCACACACACACACATGCACACACACGCTCGAGAGCATGAAAATTCTCCCAACGAATTGCTCTCCTCCAAAACACTTTTAATTCACTCTCCGTTCTATCTCTCTCTCTTCGCTCTCTCTCTCGCTCCGTCTCACGCACTGGCATAAAACCGTTATGCTTGCTCACTGTCGCCTTTTGGGTTTCTCCCTTCCTTATTATCACCCTCTATTTCTGGAGCACTCTCTTTATCACTCTCTCTCTCTCTCCGTCTCTCTCGCACGCTTTGCATGCGTACTTATGTACGCACAAACTTTTTTACACATCACACAGCGGTCGTGCGTGCACGTAATTTTCACCCCCTCTCGCCCAAACCCCTGCTTATCGCACCCTCCACTATATACCAAGGTGTAGTAGCACAATGTCTACTTTATTTCTTCTTTTTTCGTTTGCTTCCCGACACAACGCACGCAACCCGTACAACACGCACACAGTGGGAGAGGACACTTGACCACACACTCACACACGATGTGTCCTTTCTTTTTTGGGTGGTTTAAAAAGGCAAAAACAAAACAAAAACACCAACAAAGCACCAACAAACCCATCAAACACTACAAATGCAAATAATTACTCACTTGGCGAGATTGGAGAGCATCAGCAGCTTGTGCTGCTTCTCGCGCCGTATGTCGTCGGTGAGGCGCGAGTAGGTGTTGTTGATGCACACCGAGCGGCGCAGATTGCGCTCCGAGTCCTTGATGCGCTCCAGCTTGTGCACGCACAGCTGCAGTATCCGCTTGCGCACCTCGCGCTGCTTCAGCTGGGGCGAGATCATCGGCACCTTCGGCCGGTTGCGGCGGATCGGCGGCGACGAGTGGGGCGGCCCAAACATGTCCGAGTCGTCCTCGGCCACGGTGGACGTACTGTTCGTTGGCAGGGTCATGGTGAGATCAGATCGGAGCGCACGAAACGAACGAACAGACCGGGGGTACACACCAACTCCAAAGGGAGCCGCTTTGACAGCACTGTAAGGTTTGTGCTACGTTCACTAACAATTGTCACACACACACATGCACACACACATGCACACACACGGTGAATGAGAGCACCGATTGTCACCACAGTGTTGCGAGGAGTGGAAAATGCAGATTTCGCTTTCTTTTCTCCTTTTTTTTTTGTTGCTGCACAAAGACACACGAACACACGTTACGCACTCGTTATCTAGTTCACGCTCTAAATTCTCACTCACTTTCCGATGCACGCGCACAACGGCGAAACACTACACTGCGTTACTTAGGAGCGCGAGCGCGATGTGTTACTAGGGGTGACGACGTTACGCAGCGTTACACACGTGGGCTTTCTTTCTTGGCCTTTCTTTTCTCGCAGAGGGTTGTGCTCGGGCAAACTCGGGCAATTTGCTGCACGTTGCACTTTTTTTAGGAACGCACACACACACACACACACCCACATACACAAGACGCACTACAGGCACGCGTAACCACAGGTAGCGGAAAACTCGTTTCTGTCGCCGTCGATCGAAATGCCGTCGACGACCTTGCCCCGCGCAAAGTAGGTGCAGGCCGCGCTGGAAGGGACGGAGCTACTTTAAAAGTCACTCCAAACGCACACACACACACACGACTTTGTTGGAATGGTGGCTCTTGGCCGTTAGGAAGCTCCTAGGACAACACGCGTGCTTGTGCTGGCCACTGTACAAAGTAAAGAGTACACTAGCACACCAATCGCACTTACTGGTTTCGTTGGCACGTGCGAACGAGCGTACGAGCGGGGAAGTGTAAGAGCGACACCAAATTGACACGCGACCGTTGTTCCTTCTTGGTTCGAGTTCACCCCGCACTACAGCAACTTTAAGTTGTCGGGTGCCCTCCAACAAAAACTGTGTTTATCTTTATGTTACGCTGCCACTGATCTGGTTTCTGTGCTGTTTCACACCATCTTATTCCTTTATTTTTGATTTTGGCAGATTGCGTTCACTTCACTGCGACGGGAAGGATAATTAATTGATGGAACACCTTTCGCGTTCGCTTTCCGTCCGTAAGGATTATTCTTTTTTTTTTTCTTTTATCGACCACACACACACACACACTGCACCGTTCACTGGCACTATTATTTAATGTCTTGTGTTGCACATCAAGCGGTGTTTAACACTATCTCTCTCCACTGTATGTCTTGCTGAACGACCGTGCAATCCTGGGTGATACCTTCATGCGACCACGCGTGTGCTGCACGCTCGAACGCCGGAACGAAAATGAAGCGAGTGTCCCCGAGCGACCGGGAACGCACCGTTTGCGAGCAGCACCAGACGACGGACCGCACCGTGTGTGTGCGCGCCACCGCTCGGGCCTCTGTGTGAAGCGCGGCTGCAAGCTCGCGCCGTGTGCCAGCCCGTGCTCCAGCGCCAAAGCGAGAGAGAGAGAGAGCGCGCGAGCACACACTCGTGAGTGACCCGATTGGTGTCGCGCGCGCCGTCCGTCATTCTACACCGTTTACAGTGTGTGTACAGCGCGCGTGTACGGACGCAAAAACGGGGCCGGTCACTCACGCGCCAATCCGTGTACGGATATGCGATGCCGTGTACGTATATGAACACACACACATGTACAGTGCTCGTGAAGGAAGCGGATTTTCGGAATCAGCTGTGCGGGTGCCGTACGCTAAAAGCGAGAGAGAGAGAGAGAGACCGACAGAGTGAGTGAGAAGCAGTGTGAGCGTTTTTTGTGAGTACGATTGGAGAAAAATGGCTACAGCAGGGTGAGTGTGCCGGCGGGTGTACGGGAGGGACCGAGAGTGGTAGTCGATTCTTTTGTTTCTTTATTATGTAAAAAAAAACCGATATCGTTCACCAACGTCTCGCTCCTTCCGCGCTTCCTTGCTGCTCTGCTCCTCGTTTCTTCTCACCGCACCTAATCCAATGAAATTGTGTCTCGAGCGGAGGCAGCACTCTGTGCGCTCTGCTCACTATGCGATGAGCTGTGAGCAGTGCGGCTAGCTCACCCGATGGCCGTAGTGACGGAGAGAGGAAAAGCATTTATCGTAGCAGGCAGCGATTGATGGGATTTGCTGTTTTCTTTTTCCGCCTGCTGTCCTCTTTCGTGTGCTCCTCTTTACAGTGTCGATATGCTGGTGTTTTTTTTTCTCTCGCTCTCTTGTTGTTGCTGTTTTCACCCCTCCGTGCTGGTGCAAAGTATGCTTAGGGGAACGCAACGCACCACCACCGTGGGGGTCGTTCGGTATCAATTTACCGTCATCCCCTCTCATCAGTACACACAGAGATACACAAACATACACACACACACGCAGACAGGCTACTAAACAAAGCGCGGCCACTGTGGTCCTACCGAAAGAGGAAATAAAAAAATAGCCAAGACACAATAAAACCATCCCCAACCAGACACACACACACACACACACACAACCGTGTGCCGTGCCGTTTATCTCACACCCTGTGTGCAACGTGCAGGGAAACTAAAAAAAAGTAAAACAACTCGCAACGCAGCAGTGCAACACGGTTGTGTGTGCATTTGCAAACCGATTTCTACCCCCTCCATTACAGCCCTCGTTCTACCCACGAACGCACGGGGGCAGCACCGAGCGAACAATATTTAAAACTCAAGGGGAAAAAAATGCCTCCAACCCCGCTCTAAGCCATGCCACCCCCCCGGGTTCAGTCGAAGGTCTCGCGTATCGGCAGCGCGAGCAACCCGTGAAGATGGTTGATGACGACGACGACGACGCTGATGATGATGACGCTGAGGATCGTGAGCGGGTGAGCACGCAAAGATGATGGATGGATCGGGGGTTCACTCTCATCGTGCGAGGAGGGGTAGGGCGGTAGGTTGGGTTGCCCAGCCCGTGCGCGTTTAGCGCTCGCGGAAATTAAGCTACGCGTACGCGCAGCAAGCGGAAAATCACGGGGGAAACTCGTTGCTCGTGGCAAAAGCGAAACGAAAACGATAACTCGTCGCCGGACGGGGGCCGACACACTTGCTGTGACAGCTTCATGCGCGTGGGTAAGTGTGCAGCATGCAAATGTAGTGCGAATTTCCACCACGGTGGTGGAATCCTCCCATGCAACCGGCAGCAACCAGAGCACGTTGGTACTAACGGCTAATGTGTTTATCTGTATTTTGGTTCAATTTTGTTGCCTATTCTACATTCCATTTACCCACCTCTCTCTTTACCTCTCTCTCGCTCTCTCCCTCTCTCTTTCTTTGTTTAAATACCGATATACACGGCGTTTGTCGTGCTCTGGCACGTCTGTTCTGGTGCTAAAGTTCAATCATTCTTAGGCTTCTTCGCTCTTCGCCACCGAGAACGACCGGCACAAGGGTAGCGACGGGAAACAGCTGGCCTGGCCAGGTCGAAGACGCACCCGAAAAGACGCGGAGAATCGGAGAAGAGAACCGTAACGACAGCCACACCGCTACAGTAGAAGAAGAACGAGGAGCAAACAAATCACAAACACTCCCGAGGGCTGCCGAGGAGTGGGAAACTGAGACGAGAATGAGGTGGTAATGGATGGAAATTCTTGCATTTCTTTTCTCTCTCTCTCTCTCTCTTGCTCTTTCAAAGCACAACATTTGAACCCGTTTTATCACGCACACACACACACCGAGCACACGCGTTCGAGCTAAGGGTCCGTGCGTGAACATGTGAGCGCGCGCGATGTGTACGTTGGGTGCGTGCTACCGCGAGCATATGTTAATGATTTGTTATCACCCGCCCCATACCCACACACACACATACGCACACTCGGGAACACAACTGTTGGCGGTGGCAGTTGGCGTTAAATGCGGATCATACGGCGCACTTAAAGCGAGAGAGAAGCTCATTGGCAGCGCTTCTCACACCATCACCATGGCAAACACCATGCCTTTTTAGGGGCTGAGGGCCGCACGAATTCGTTTTCGCAAGCGAATTGTAGCTCTCCGGAAACGTTATCAAATCGTGTGTATCAAATCTTACAATGCAAAAAAGCAGGAGTCGTTCGGGACACTTACTGCGCACACTTACAGCCGGAAAGGACACAACGAGGATAAGCACGTATCGATGTGTGCCGCTGGGGGACTGTGCTTTTCTCGACCTGTCTGCACCACGACGCAACGGAGAAAATTGTATAAAAGCTTCACCAGGGGCAGGGGGGGAATGCTTCCCACACCACCCCCATCGTGTCAGTGTTTCGCTCGCAACGATAGTAGGCGAAGAGTTGGCGCTGTAAGTGGCCGTAGTAGTAGGCGCTGAGTCTTTTTACTCTTTCTTCGGGAGAAAGAGAGACAGAGACAAGTGCGTGTGAGCGCGATTGGTGAACAAAATCACACTCCCTGTCTTCGTACTATCAGGTTGGGGTGTGTGTGTGTGTGTGGGCCATACTTTCCACACACTCTACCTCTCTACACAAGAAGGACTTCCCGTGTTCCAAGCATCGAAGGATATTGTTTTTTTTTTTTAATTCTCACCCACTGCTTTTCCTCTTTTCTTTATGCCAACTCAACACGCAACACATATCCTACACCTCCCCCCCCCCCCCCCCCCCCCTTCAAAAAAACCTAAGCCGCATAACTTTACATACAAACACACACACAGCCACAGACAGGCTTAAAGATCGAGCCACTATGCGAAATGGATGGGGAACGGAAAATAAAATCCCCCCATCACAAAAAAAAATGCTTGCGTGTGGTAAAGGCACGTACGCCAACCCACTTCGCTCCGCTTGATGGTCGTGGTGGTGGCGCTATTTGCTGCGTGTTGCCATCGCCGAAAAGCTCAATTTTGCTCAGTATTTCAGGGTTGATATAAGACAGTACACAGAGCATAAGAGGGCAAAGCAAAATTTGCATTATAATAAAGTAATGATAAAACAAAAAACTCAAAACAAAACACATCCACGCAGCTAAAAGAGCGTTAAACGGTACGGTTATTCTCCAAAAAATAAAGGTTTCCTTTTAAAATTTAAAGGTTTGCCCCTAAACCTTCGTTCTCAAATCCACGCTAATTGCAGTTTAATGCTCAACCATTTTTATTGCTCCGTGTCACCCGCTAAAGCTTGCTCTTTTCATAATCAAACCGTTTAAAGTCCTGTTCCCGGTACCGATTCCAATAAAAAGTTGCTACCTTCAATACCCTCATTGGATTTCCTCCCGTCCTGCGATTGAGCGTCTTGTTTGTTTCCCCCTTTGCAACAAACACACAGCCAAACATGGACAGAATTTGCCTTCAAAATCCCTAACATAAGGGTTCATTGTTGCATTTCCGTACCTTTTTCTTCCGTCACCGAGGGACGCAAGTGGACAATTTATCGCAAGAGAGTGAGAGAGATAGAGAGTGAGAGAGAGAGAGAGATTACAGTGTGTCCCTCTTGAATGATCCTTTTAAACTCGCGTGACTCAACGGCCTTTGCTTCGGCAAACGTCAACGGCAAATGGGTAAAACACCGACCCGACCAGGCGTCGCTAGCAGGGTAGAAGGGAAATTTCGCCGTAGCGCTAGAACACCCACCCCACAGTCTGACCGACCGACCCGGGTCTGTGAATCATCGATCGACGAGAACGATCATGTTGTGTGTGTGCCTGGTGTGTGGTGTTTCCCCGTTGCGGCCCGGGTACCGGGACCACCGGGTCCGGGGCATACTGACTCTGACTAATGCCGTATAGAGTGTATGCCCGCTGAACAGAACGAGCCGAGATGCGCAGCCGTCTCAGTCCCATCATCGATCGTACCGGTGGTTGTCAACAAGATAACAACGCGAAGTGTGCATGAGTAATGCGCGCGCGCCACACATCATCGGTGAAGGTGAATTCATCCTGTTTTAGCAGGGATTGTCCCTTTAACTCGATTCTCTGTAGGACAATTAAAAAACAAAACATAAATTGCTCTGGTAATGATTCCGATAGTTTCACGTATCACGCCAAGGAAGGCACAAACAAACAAACAAATTTCCCTTTGAATGAAGTGGCTCATCCATTAAAACCGTCACAAAAAATAAAGGGTGACGTTATCGGACGCGTTTCCGGGCACAAATTGGCGTGGCAAAGGATCGTTCAGTCGGGGGACGCGTGGACAACAACGTAAAACCGTCGAATGGAGCAAACAAAAGGCAACACATACACACACACTGCAAAAAGTATTTTCATTTCCGATGGCCGCACCATTCCGTTGGAGGGGAGGTATTCTCGAGGCCAGCAGTAGGAGAAATGGTAAAGGATTGCTTTCCACCATCTACAGCAAAAGGGAAGGTGTGGCTCGCCCCACTTTTAACGGTGTTTGCTGTTGTGCTGTGTGAGTGTGTGTGTGAGTATTAGGGAAGGTCAGCAAAGAGGGAGCAGGAGATTGGGGGAGGTATAGCTGACCCTTTACGTAATTTTTTATGAACGAACCAGTTTGTTGACTTGTTTAAAAATTCAAAAATTCAAAATTTTTAAAACATTAACATTAATCGATGTATATTAAACAAGCTAGCATGAAAGGGCCAACAGAAATTGCGTCAAACACGGTAGTAAGCTGTTGGTTAGTCAAACAACCCTTCCTCCACCAGCCCTATAACGTCACCGAGAAAAAGGAGCAAAATTCCTCGGATTTGGAGTGTTTCGTTGACAACACACACACACACACGGGGAAAAAGCAAACAAACAGCCACCAATTCCGTACCGAATGTGCGGCATAGAAGCAAAACGAACCCTTTACCACCACCCAACAAACCCTTCTAGCGCGAAGGGTGTAAGGGTAGCGGGGTGTGGGTAAGTTTTACGTGTTTTACGTGTGTGTAGAGGTAGTGGTGAGCCACAACACGCGGCAACAAATGGTTCGCGGCGTTCGGCGGCAACGGCGGCATTCGCATATGTAGATCAATGTCAAATAATATATGAAGCGTTTTTTTCTCTATTTCTCTCTCGCTCTCTCTCTCTTCAGGTTATGTGTCAGACCCGCCGCCACGGTGACGATGACGGCGACGATGATGATGATGATGCGGATGACGGCGATTGAATGCGGCAACGGAGACGGGGTGGGTGGAAGGTTCTTTTTTGTTGTTGTTTTGCGCGACACGATACTATTGGTTTGACGTAAGCTTGGCCTCGGTTTTGGCTCGGATCTGTGCAGAGGAGGATTTCGCTTCTACTGTTGCACAGTTTTGTGTCTGTGTGTTCCTTCTCTCATTAATGCTAATTTTATTGCTCTCTCGCTCACTCTCTGAAACTCACTCTCTTTCTCTCTAAACATCGAAAAAGAGGGTGATTGTGGCTGGGACTCACTGGCTCAAACCAACAAGAAACAGCAACAGTAACACCCCTCTACTGTGGCGCAGTTTTGGGGTGGACGACGGGGGGAAGAGAGCGAGCAAACTACCCCAGTGGCAAACTTGGTGAGTGAGTGGGAGGGAGGGGGGTGGTCTTCGAACACTTACCTACCGTTACCGTTGATGTTGCGCCGCGCTGGCCGGTTTGGTCTACATCGAGTGCGAAGGTGAAGCAGACACAATTGAATAAGGTCGTTAGCGTTTGCCTCCAGTCACTGTTATGGAAAGCAGGAGGAGGAGTGTGGAGAGTGAGGGGTCTAGTGCTACTACCTCGGGGCTCTGTTTCGGCTCTTGTTTTCTGCGTACCATTTTAAGGAGTGTGCTACAATTTGGAGGGTTAAAGAAAACGTTTGCAAATCAAAAAAAGAGAAGAAAATCAAACGATCTTAACTGACGTGTTAATACACAACAACAAAAAAGTTTCTAAGCCAGCGATCCTGCCAGGAGTCGAACCTGGAATCTTCTGATCCGTAGTCAGACGCGTTATCCATTGCGCCACAGGACCCGTTGTAACCGCTGCACGCTAGCAAGCCATTTGATCCGCCAACCAACCAACATTACACGACGCACAACATGCGTTACAACTGCCACTGCGCGACCACTAGTTGGTGGGAGGGAGGGGAAACACCCCACCACACCAGCAAATTAGCTTAGGCGCAGATCGCACATCACACACGCATGCCCAAGCGGCCGTTGCGTAGCCAGCCAAAGCCAAACGAGAGAGTGAGAGAGATGGTGGAGGGTGACTTTTTTAATTGAACGGACGAACCTGGCTGCTCAAAATGCTTAATTTGTGCCGTTTCTTGTGTGCGCAGCAGTGCAGCAACATCGTCGTCCACATGTGTGATGGAATCGGAGAAACGCTCGCGCGCACATACACGCATCACACTTTGCGATTGCAGCAAAAACACACGGTGCACGCGCGTCGGCAATGCAAAATGCGCCGTCTTTCGTGCGGTGGCTGGCGCTCAACACATATACCCATACACACTCACACACACATCATCGAACGATGTTAAGGGGGGTGAAGGTAGATGGATCGTTTGCAATGTGCCCTCCGGGCCGCGGAGAGGTTTTGGGCTCTCTTCTCCGGCCCGTTTGCGAGTTGATTCTCGATCGATGCAAGCGGAAAAGCGGGCTCCGTTGAATAGCAAAGAAATAAAAAAAACCAAAAAAAACACCCCAAGCGAGAGCTGCATATAACTGGTGAACCCCGCGGTGGGTGGGTATGTGTGTGTGGTGCAGCAGCCGCGCGCCACGCTCGCTGCACTCTTGCCCAACGGGGAACAGAGCACACGGGGCCGCTTTAAGTGCAAAAGAAGCAATAAAAGAAGCAATAAGTGTGTGCCATTTTGTTGTTGTTGTTGTTGTTGCTGTTGTTATTGGTTTGCTTGCTGTCATTTATTTTTGTGTGTGGTAAAAAGTTAGGCTACGCGGTGTTAATCCCGAAGGTCAGGAATGCCTGTACAAATGGTCAATGGCTCTTTTTCATTCCCTTCTAGCCTAACGTTTTCTTTCCTTCTGCTGATGGATTATTCTTGCCTGCTTCAATTATGTGAACTGGCCAATGTCAATGACATTGTTTTGGCACTTAAGGGCTCACAATTTGTTTTTAAAATAAATAAAGCTCAGTTACTACTTCGGACCTTGTTCTGATGCATTACCTAAACATGATTAAATACGATTAAGCTATTACAATCTTACCCCATTACCTCCCCATCGTCATCATTATTGCTCTATCAAGTAACATTCAAAAATGCAAAAATAAACTAAACCCTTTTCTATTACTATTTACTCTGCTATTTCAGCTTACTTCTAGCGTACCTTAAACCAATTCCACAAATTAAGCCAAAGGATACAACTATGCCCAGCTGTCCCGCCAACCACACATACGTGTGGCCCCTCTCATCCAGTTACATGACGTACGTGTAGCTTGGCGGTGCCAATGAACGAATCCACTTCGACATTGTAGTTTTGATGCTTGTTGCTTTTTGCCCCTCTTTCCCCATGCAGCGGCTGTTGTTGTTGTTGCGTCGAAGTAGTTGCACTTTATCGGCAAATGCTCTCACGTTGGGGTGAATGGGTGTTATGAAGGGTCTTGATTTTTGTTGTTATGATTTGTGATGCCTGCAGGTCACTTTATCTGTTGCTGAAATAAGTGGCGATGACAACAACAGCAACAAGAGATAATTGAAGGTGATCCATCCGAATTATTACGATTCATTTTTATAAGCAATGTTTGAAAACTGTTTTTTTTTTGTCCAAAGTCAGTGTCGCATGTTGGACTGCTACTATCAATCATTAATTTGTAATATGTATTTAATTTTTCAGACTTTTCTCCCAAACTTTCCACTGCTCACTTGCTGTAAGGTTTTATAGGCTGCGCTTAACCCGCAATCATTATGGCACAGCGTGTACGTAGATTCCGTTGCATTTTTATGCACAATGTTACCAACACCCAACCACCCACCACCACCACCACGATGTGCCACGATTCCCGAGGCTCACACACACACACACACACACCGGCGACTGATTGATTATTGATAGGTGTTTAATAAATAATCAAGTGCACTGCACAATACTGTACACACTCCATGTGCACAAAACAAAAACGGAGACACACACATACATGCTGCTACAAAAGCACACAGGAGAGAATTGAAAAAAAAACACACACACCTGAACCGCGTGAAAAGCTCATTCACAACGTACACCACCCTACGGGAAGGCCGGGAAATTGTGTATTTTCTGCATGGCTTTTCCATCCTAACCCTTCCACTTCCTATCATACTCCCACAACGCCTTCCCCTTCTTCACTCCCACATATGCTATTGATTTTTGCATCACCAACACCACCACCACCCGCTGGGAGCGACGACGAGACGGCGATGGAGTTTTTTTTTGCATTTTGGGGTTTACCTCATCGGGTGGGGTGGGTTTTTTTTTCTCTGTCTTTTTCCCCTGTTTTCCAACTCATTGTTGGTTTGTTACGTACGGGGTTTAACTTTTCTTCGGGTGTGTTTTTAGTTGTTGTTTTGGTCGGAAAGCCAAGCGCGGATTGTTTGGTCAAATAGATCGAGAATGGTGAAACAGATGCAAACGATTAGGGGGGAGGGGGGGGGTTAGGAGCGTTCTTAATGCTATACGGTACCGACAGTGGACTGTAGGGATGCACTGAAAGTGTGTTTCAACTCTCAAACCGCGTCCCAAAACCAGTTTCATTTTGCTAAAAACAAACAATTTGTATTGAAATAGTCAAGTTTTTAGGCATACTTTACTTATTTCCACTGCTTAATGCTACTGTTTTGGAGCTTATGGCAGTTTTCTGATCGTCCTCTTGTAATCCTTTTCTGTACAATAAACCTTTATACATAAGCAGTAACTGTTGTAAAAGCTAAATGAATTCTTTCTTTTTTCCTTTTTTTTCAGAGAAAGTCAGTCAACTCATCTTGCTTTCTGTTAGAACTGTTTGCACAACCCCCTATTTCCATGACCCGCGAATAATAATAGTAAAAAAATAAATATTAAAAATACACAATTGCTTCCAAGTTGTGGATAAACTTTAGTTCACCTTTTCCCCATGGTTCTCGACAACAAAAGCAGAGGTTCTCCATTATTCCTGATTCCATAGCTTTTGTTTCCGGTGCTCTATGCGCTATTGTGAGTTATCCTTTTATATTAGCTGTTGTTGTTTTCCTCCTATTTCTACTACTTTGTCTGTTTGTCGAAATTAGCGTAAGCGACAACTGGTTGTAGTTTATATGCCCGTTGGGGCTTGATACTAACAAACTGCTTTTGTGCCATTCGCACTCGTAGTAGCAGGAGCACTGCGTATAACTCCAAATGCAAACAAAGCATCCCGTATTTCAGTTCTCCCGCTTGTGCGAACATTGATTTCCGTTTTGTTTTCCCGAGACTTCCTGTAAGGTGAACGTTTCAAGCTTTGCTTGAAAACTGTGTGTGAGTGTGTGTGTGTGGGAAAAAAAAATCCTTGAATACAGTACCAAGTGTTGAAGACTTGTTCTTATTTCCACCATTTTCTCCGACTCATCTCCTTCCCGCAATGGCTAGGACAATGGGCAAACATCATAATCCAATCAGCGAAAGAATCACTCACCTGGACGCACCGACCTTACCTGAAAGAGGACAGTGTGTGTGTGCTGCAACGACGATGATGATTTAGGTCAGCCGCCTTAGCAACATTCGATCACTCCAGGATCCTCGTGCACAATGACATCCGGAGGTAGCGGTGGTAGGCGAGGAGCTATAGGAACTATTGGATTGAGGGTACGGCGGGCCCACACAATGCCAACACGGCACGAGGAATTCATTATTTGATTAGAAGCGAAACTAATCGTGATTAATAATATCTGGTGGTCTGGCAAGTCCGGTTCACGACTCCGCCTGTTCCGACTGGCCGAGTGCACACGTGTGAGAAGTACCTGTGGCTTTGGACACTCCTGTCACTCCTGCAAGTTTCATGTGTTCATTAGTTCTCGCCAAATGCGCGTCGTCGATGGGTAGAGGGTGCTGGATTAATAGCGTGTGTTGTGTCTACTACAGCCGCATTAGTTGGAGGCATCCGGGTGGAGGGATGTTGGAGTATCCGGCTAGGCTAACCACCACATACAAAGACACACAAACACACACACAAAGCCGCCACAGAAAAACCGATCATAAATCATTGTCCAGCTGCGGCGGAATGGAAAGCGTCGAGAGAGTGTTGAGAGGGAAGCTTCAAAGCGTTTGCAAAGCTCGCGCACACGGAAGCAACTACCGTTTTTCTTTCCACTACCGGAGGGGGCAAGACCGTTGATTATGACGTTTCGGTTTTGCATATAGACACTTCACGGAAGGAACGGAGAGAAGCAGATGTGTAGGCCAACCTTTCGAAACTTTGCTTTTTATTTGCATTCTTTATCGATGGGCAATTGATGCGAGAGTCCAGCAGAAGCGTGAAGGGAAAGGGTAATAATAATTGTACAGATAAAACCCGCTACCCCGTCCCGATATTACAAGCTCAACATCTTCATTATTGATAAACGCTAACACCACTCCAACACCGAACCAGTTAACAAAGGCGGGATATCTTTCCAGCTAAAACCACTGCGAACGATACACACTCTGTCAACGTGTTTATTTATCCTGTTTCTTCTATTTCGTGTTTTCTGTTTCCTTGTTTCGTCCGCCCGCTTAAAATACAAACAGAGCGGGATGAGGAGCTGGTCCCGGCCCTTTGGGCACTGAATGCCAACCGTTTAGCAGTGAGCGGCAGGAAAGGAGGAAAGGTGATATTTTATTAACAAAACAAAGCCGAAAGTGCGGCATCGTTCACTTGATTCAACACCGGATCAACCCGTTCCGGTTAGCCGTCGTGTGGCCTGTTGGAAATGGGGTAACATGCCGACACAGTCAAACATGCGTACACACACACACACACAGTGTTGGACGCATACTATAGGGGAGTAATATTCGAATAATCCTCCTAGCTCTCTCGCGGCACGGAAAAAGCAGGGTTTTTACTCTTTTCAAACCATTTTCATCCCCTCGAATGAAGGGTACTGACCAAAAAAAAAGAGAAAAAAAACCCTCTCCGTATCTTGATAGTATCCGGATGGAATTGATATTTTTGCCTGACAGTTCGTGTGTGCTGCTCCACACACACACACACACACACACTCCATAAAACATCGCTTCGCAACGTTTATCGCTTTTCCTCCAGCACGAACGATCGACGCAAAGGCGTGAGAAGCGCGGTACGCGTGAGTTTTAGCTCACTTTTGCTCTCAACTCCGCGCTCAACTCGCGCGCGCTGTGCTTCCTTCTCATAGCGCCCCTCCTAACGCGTGTAAGACAGAGCGGGACAGCGCAATCACCACCAACACAACTGCTGCTGCTGCTTCGATGCATAGAAAACAATTTATTTTATGAGCTTTTTGGCTTCGCTGAGCCATTTAATATGCTTTATCTGTTTCAACACCGATATTCTCTTCCTCGCCTCTTCCGTACCAACGGACGGGCGGGTTGGAAGTTTGTGGACGGTTCTCTACCCTCTCCCTCTTCCTCCCCCTTCCCCAATAACGTCCCTTTTTTCTGTACTGACGGGGGGGTTTATTTACGCGTTCAAACCGCGTTCTCCCTTCCATTTCCATTTCCGCGGTTTGATCACGAACGACAGCAACGAACTACCATCTCGCGCCATCGGTTCGCCTGCTAACGGTTGTTCGACTCGAGACCAGGCCAGGGAGCAATGAAAGTAAGCGATGTATAAAAAAAACACACACACACACACACACTCACAGTCAACCACAACGGCTCCGATTTGGGCGCTGCTGGTGTGATGTTGGATGTGTATTTTACATTGAGATTTGTTTCCTCCCATTTTGTTGCTTTTCCTACGCCCTTTCCTACACCGCCAGAGTGGATAGGGAACAATAATTCTCCAAACAAAATTGTCTACATCTTGGGAAGCTGCTAATCGACACAATACAGCTCTGCTACACAAAGTTGGTTATCGCTTTTAAATCAACTCTTGTTTTTTTCTCTCTGTCTTTTCCCAACATACGCACCCGCGTGGCAGGGTGGTGGCGCACTTGTTTGGGGCCCTGGTAAGCGCAGTGAATTATGCGCGCCCGTTCTTTGTAATCATATCACCACCTACCTTCCCACAACACCCCGAGGTTCGCCCTTTCCGTGGTTCCACTCCCTCTAAACGTCTAAAGAGTTGCCACCTTGCTCGTTTCTTGCAACCAGCGTAGTAGTCCAGCGCGCACTCTCTCTCTCTTCCGCCGCCGCTGCGGTGTGTTTATATTTGCCAAGCAAACAATCTCGTTTGTTCGTGCGCGCTTGTCGGCGCGATGCTAAATGGTCAGGCCGGTCAGGGTGGATTCCGTCGAGAGTTGGTTGGTTGGTGTAAAGGGGGATGTGAAGATCAGAAATAGAGCAGAAGAGGCGCAGCGTCATCGCGGTGTATCAAATGGCAGCGTTAGAAACAACACACGCCTTAGATGATTTTGTGATTTCGCATCTAATCTTTAATGCGAGCGCTCCCCTCACATGTCCTCGATAGTATAGTGGTCAGTATCCCCGCCTGTCACGCGGGAGACCGGGGTTCGATTCCCCGTCGGGGAGGCGGATTCTTTTTTGTATGTGCCACTGTGTGCAGTAATGGAAACCATATAACTCCGTGCAGGCTTAATTTGAAGTTCTCACAATTTAGGGAGCTTATCGTTGTAATATTTTATTTTGCAAAATAATGATAAAACATCATGGCGTTCTTCAAACAGAACGAAATTAAACCCTCTACGGGAAGCTTCTTTATCTCACGTACACAATAATCTATCAGCTCTCTATGCCCCTTTAACACACTTCCCAAGAAGTCAGTGCTCTACCGATCCCAGTACGGGTTACACAACATCCAAGCGTGATATTAAATTTGCGCGGAAATTTACCAAAACTCATGGCCAACGCCGCTACTGCTCCGGGCCATTTCGCGAAGGCAAGTTGGGTCCACCACCAACTCACCTTCACGATACACTTCCTCCTTTCGATGGTAAAGTTTCGAGAAAGGCTGGCTGGCTGCTGCTGCTGCTGCTACTACGGTCAATCAACTTGTGTGTCTGTTGGGTGGTTGCGCAGCTACTGGCGAATTTTAACTATTTTCCGCTGTAGTCACTTGTAATTTGCTTCCGGTTTTACGGTGAACCGGTGATTCTAGGAACATGAGGTCGATTGTTGTGCTAAACATCATGCTGCTAAACATCATGCAGGAAGAACGCAATCGATGATATAATCTCTACCAAAGAGATGTAGCTGCTTGAGAGAGGTTTTTGCTAATGAATTACACTCTTTGGAAGGTAATAGGTTATTAGTGCTTTTATTATCACACCATCACAATCTTAGCAAAACGCCTTCGAGAAATGAACCAGTGTTGGCAATAATGATGCAATATTCGAAAGTAACCCGTAAACCAACCGTGGTTGCACGTGTGAGGAGCATTCTCTTTTCTCGTCTGTTAAAACTGTGATGCACTGTTCTTAATCATTTAATCATTGAGGGAAAAAAACATTGTCAGGAAGATTTTACGCTCACTTTCTATCGATTGTTTTGCCTCAGCCGCTCGTACAAGGCACATGGAGCAATGAAACATGGACTACCTAACCGGAAGGCTTCATAGACGATGGGCAATTCTTTGCTGCAAAAAAATAAGAATATCGATTGAATGAAGTTGCCAACACACGAAAAGCAAACACAAGTATGCCCGAAAAACGACCAAATCATGCACGCAATCTTTGCCGACGCCCGACGACAGCAAGCGGCAGCCAAACACACCTGTCAAACTCGTTCCGTTTTCGCAAATGTGGTTCTCGTCCGGGCGGTTCGGGTGCTCGAGATAACCGTGTACCGTGTATCATGATGAGCCGCTTCTGACAGGTTGAGGTTTTACATTGAGTTTAGTTTTTTTTTCTTCCTTCCTGACAGACTCTGCTGTCAATGGTGCAGCAAGGGGACAGATGGCTTCCAGCTTTACCGCCAGCCACAGAGAGAATCGCCAAACGCGTGCCGACCAGGACGCGGTGTTTAACAAGCTAAACGCCCTTTAAATTGCTCCGATCGGTTGTGCACAGGGATGTGATGCATTTGATGCGTTGCTTTTTTGCGTCCTCCGTGCGTTTGCTATGCTTTCGACGGGAGAAAAAACATCTTCGTTCGATATTTTAATCGATGAATTAGCTCAATCTTACACTGATTGTATTGCAATTATTAGATGGAAGGGTTTGCTTTGTCAACAACTCGGTGGAATAATTATTGAAGACTACACACAACAATCAAACATCAGTTAAAATAAACTTACCTCTTAATTGCGCTTACCTCACCAAGAAGAGAGTGTATTTAAACGTCAAATAGAGGCCCATTCCATCCCTACGCTTCGTTTGCAATAATTGAAAGCAATCTGCTTGTTTTAATCATCGTCCCAACGGAGTCCTCTCGCGAAGTTACAATGACCTGCTGGTCAGCGTACCCTTCCGGTGGCAGTTCCCCGGGTGAGTTGTGTGGGTGAGCCATCCCCATCATCAAACCCTTGTCGCAAAAACGGTGGCAACACACAAACCTTCCCCCAAAGGCTAAACCCGCCTTTTTCTTGGCGTTTTATTTTCCATTTTTCTCGCTTTCTGCTCGCCTTATCAGTCAAACAAGCGCGAGCAAACCGAAAACGCTCGAACCGCGATAAGCGCGATTGCCACCAGCCGAACAAGGGAGAAGAAACCGGAGAAGCCCGGCCCGGCTCTAGATTGCGGTTTGGTGCGATGGGAACGCTGATAGGGAAGGCACCAACCGCGCGCGAGGCGATACAGGAGAAGAAGTTGCCTCGTCCGCAGTGGCGGATCAAGGGTATCAGGGGCCCTAGGCGGAACGACGAGTTGAAGCCCTCTGTAAATGGTAAATGTTGCTGGGGGGGGGGGGGGGGGGGGGGTGTAGCGGCACTAAAGTTGCTGTTGGGAGATTGAACAGTAAATTTGAAATGCCGTAGGGGCCCCCTTCGATCATCAGTCGCAAACTCTAAAATTTTTGCTGACGGGGGGGGGGGGTGCAAATGATTCGCCAACCTCGGGGCCCCATCGGCCATCCTTCCGGGGGCCCTTGTCGCTTGTACTCTGTCCATACGGCATACTATAGAATGGCGATCTACGGGGCCCCTAAATCGGCGGGGCCCCAGGCGACCGCCTAGTCCGCCTACCGTTAGATCCGCCGCTGCTCGTCCGTAAGTGGATTAAGCTACTGAGTGTGAATATATGGAAACAAATCGGAAGCAAATCATTTCACCATTCAATTAACGCTTGTCCTTGTTTTACACCCATTTACACACGTTCACAAACACCGGAACATCGGGTACGGCAGCTTAAATGGTTGATTTTAATTAGCGTCAGCTTTATTCCTCTCCCATCGTTCCTGTTGTGCTGTTGATCCCTTTTTATCAATTTGTGTGATAAAAAAAACGATGACATCCTCATTTCCAGCGACGAAATATTATTCAAATCCCGTCCCAACGACCAACGGGGAGCATTGATCCTTTCGATTGGTCTACCGTTTGACTCATCGGCTAAATACTTTGAGCCATCTGGCATCATCCTCCCCCGGGGGACGGTGCGTTGACAGCACTAATCTCTTGCTGTGCAAAGGATCAACTGATTCATCGATAACCGATAGGCACTGAGCACGGGAACGGGAAAGATTAGGCCTGTTAAAGGTTTGTTGTGTGCGCACCTCCCCGTACGGCCCGGAAGAAAGGTTTTGCTTTAAGATATGCAAAAACTGTCAGCAGAAATTAGTTCCAGTGGGATGGTACGGTCGATTAGGTTCAACTTAATATTGATCGGCTAAAGCTGCTGCTGTTGTCTGGGAGGGAGAAAGCTCAAACTTTCCGGTTAAGGCCAAAGATTAGAATACTGCAGTGTAAGATTTTATTTCCCAGGTTTTAAAACATTCTCTTTCAACCGTGGAAGCTGCTCCAACATTCATCCTGATTGCCTTTCCGATTTAAAACGCATTGCCATTTTACGCTTCTCGTCTCTCTGCAGCAAATGGCACACAACAAAATGCTGCACACACACACGCACATTTCATTGCATTCACATGTTTCCCACCATCCCCCATTTAGCAAAGGATAATTTATAAAGGCCCCATTACTTTGCCAGCTTTTGTTAGAACGTCGGCTCTCCTTCCCCAATGATGGGGCTTCTTCAAACTTGCCTCCCCGGGGTCGGCTTTTGCACGCCGTTGGCTTAATTACTTCCATGCCGACCCACCCGAGGACCTACCAACGCGCGCGCGGTGTGGTTTTCCAAGTAAATCACCGTCGTAATGAAGTTCACTTTGTGCGGGAGTAGTGTGTAGTCGAAGCGAGACGAAGACGAAGATGCTGTCCCACCGCGCACGGTGCGGGGTTTGTAATTCGCTCTTTAATTTACTGCGAAGGAGAAATCGGCACCAAGGAAAGGCACAAATGCAAATTCCTTCCCTTCGGCTTTGGCTGGCTACTCGTACATTGCAGTACATTTCATCCCTTAAAGGACAATGGGGGGAGGAGGAGGAGGGGGTGATAGTACACGGCGATGATGGCCGTGGACGAGCGATAAGAAAGGGACTGACACGCGAACATAAAACGCTTCCAGAAAGCGCGCGTAAATACTGGCGCGCAATGTTGGCAAAGTGTGAAGCCAGCAGTGTGAGAATCGGAGATGGAACACTTTACAGAGCGAGAGAGAGAGACCGTGAACCTGGTGGAGAGTATTTTTTGCCATCGTACTAGTAGAAAACAACCAAAAAAAAAAACCATCCGCTACACCAGTCCCTCTATACAACCAATCCACCGACCGGGGAACGTCACGGGGACGGCTGGGAGTCACAATTGGAGTCGATGAATAATTTAATCGATTTCATAAGTGGCAACAGATTGCCCCAGAGCAGCGACAGAAGCAGTAGCGTGGCGAACGAAACGGCAACGGAGCGAGAGAGAGAGAGCGAGACAGAAAGCAGCATTTGAGAAAAAGAAAGAGAGAAAGAGAGCGAGTGTGAGTGAGAGAATTTTACGTGTACGTGAGTACGTGAGTTGGTTCAGCAAGAGGGAACGGGCGCATGGAAAGGGAAGTGATGTTGATTGCCATGGAAACGCCTAACTCTGCCTGTGAGCGGAGCGGTTTTCCTCTGTGTGTGGAAATTAAAACCACCCCCTAAGCGCAGCACAACCCCAAGCCCCCCATACACACACGCACGCAGCATCCGTTACGTTTGGGGTTGGAGCGTGGACCGTTCTCGTGTGTAAGAGGCCAGGCCAGGCCGACGACGGTGTTGGAAACGGTGAGGCATTTTGCGAACGAGAGAAACACAGCCGACACTCGCCGTACGATAAGGTCCAATTCTGTGGACAAGGGGAGGGTGCAGTTGAAGGTAGCTCAGTGTGTATCAATCGATGTGAACAAGCGAAAAGAGCAAGAGAGAGAGAGAGAGAGAAAGAGCGACAAAACCGGAGAGAAGTAAAGAAAAAGACGAACCAAAGCGCAATACTTTGAATGGAAACGGAACCGAGCAAAACGAAATAAACGAGCCCTTCTTCTTCCACTGACAGCCGAAAAGACCGGAAAAAAGTGCAAGCAGTACTGGCCACAGGGCAGGGGTGGCAGCCGTAGTAACACAAGCGTTAGAGGGGACCCTGCTCCCGAGCGGAGTGTGTTCGAAAGCACCTCGACTTGATGCGTTCGCTTCGCTCACGGCACGGCAAGCAGCGGACGTACACATCACTCACCCATATACCCACACACACACACACACACATGGGAAGGTGTTTGGTGAAGATTTCCGTTCCGCTAAAAGGGAAAACTGTACCTACACAGCACAACACTGTCGTGAGAATCACTTTTCTACGCCTCGCGCGCTCGCGCCAGGCAGCAAGCAAACGAGCCTAATCCACTTTTCGGCCACACAAAAGGTATTAGCTGCCAAGAAGTGGGCAAAAGCACGACACCTATATGTGTGCGGTGCTCGATATTTGCAAGACACACGCAGAACACATGCACACACACACACACGCATACACAACCACAACACGGTTCAGATTTTGGTTGTTTGTATGCGAGGAACGACGCAAAACCATTCCCGCTGGCCTGTTGTAGGAGTAAATAATAATAGCGTCGTCATCATTGATTACGATGACGCATTATGTTGCTGTTTGTTTTGCTCCTCAAAAAAAACCCCTATCAAAACCCTGTAGCAGACTGTTGGTTGCTTGCGGTGCAGCAACGCAAACGGTGGCCAATTTCTTGATTTGAAGCAGGGGAAGACACAGCCACAGCCACCACCAGATAGCCCAACCCAATTTCCAATGCTTTGGACTACATTTATATGATTCTCTACCCTTCCCAGTTCACCGTTCCACACTCACAGGGTGAGTTTGCGTTAGTAACAGCGACGTTTTGACACCCACAGTCGGCCTTCATGTGCAGAGGTGCAAGAGGTGTTCCGAACATTGTAGAAGACAGCAAGCACTGGCAACACAGAATCAATCCCTTTGCCAGGGATTTGTGCAAGGAACCAGGGTTTCACCTACAAACACCTTCTTCCACAGGCGCTTCATCCGTTCAAATCCGTTCCAAATCAATGCGCGTTCTTCTCTCGCATCGATGAATGTCACCGTCAAAGCATGTTTCGAGTGGGGGGGCCCTGTCTGAAAGGCCGCCCTCCGTCTAGAAGAGGAATGTGACGAGCGCCGACCGTACCCTTCACCCAGGGGGCCGTTGGCAACCTTCAAGCAACCGACACGCCAACCACCATTCCAAAGCATCCCTCAGCGAGAAAGTGAAACCCCAAGGGGAGAGGCAAACCAGACACTATTGCGCACGGTAAATCGGATGAGCTGTGGCCACCGAAGACTACCAACCAAAAAAGAGTGTTTTGCAATATGTGTGTATGTTTATTTCTCTTCTTATTTCTTTCCCTTGCCCTCTTCATCTACTGACCCTCTCCCTTTGCGAGCTATTATTTTTGAAAGTCCAGCTTATTCCGCGTCGCATTACTTCGGTGTTGCGGTGGCTTTCACGACACACGACTACACAGTGCGCATTTTCAATCTAGCCGGGCGTGATAAGGGAACCTGTGCGTGGGCGCTCGACTGTCCATCGATACCGCCCCGCCGTTCGAGATGTAGTCCGATTAGTGAGCCACTGTGACGCTTTGTTTTTCAAACATTCTTGGGCGCACTCTCGTATGTGTGTGTGTGACTATATGTGTGGATGTGTGCGTTTGATAGAGAGTGAGCGGAGCTTGACCATGACGTACCGTTGGTCTCTCTCACCGTGGCTCTACTTCTCAGCTGTCCGGTGGAATGTCAACGCCATTGATCACCTCGATCGTTTCACTTTTCCACGGCGATCATTGTTTAACTTTCTTTTTCTTCTCCAGCGTCTTCTCTTTCTCTCACCAGTTCCCTTTCTCTCTCTCTCACACACACACACACACACACACACAAACTTTCTGCTTGTCGTGGCGTACTTGTTTCAATTAACACTGAAACCATCTAGCCTGGCCACATGTCTGGCTTGGAAGAGGATGGAATTTTACCTATTAGAAGGGCAGGTAGTCTGCTGTTGCTGCTGCTGCTGCTGCTGCAGTCATGTAGGCGCGAGCGCACTCACACACACCGAAAGCTCATGACGTAATTACGGGCAACGTCGGGGTGAACCTTTCGGGACAGACTGTGGGTCAGGTATACACACACACACACACACACTCACACATAGATGCCTTCCGTTTGCCTGCACTGTGTGTATGCTGTTGCAGCAACAGGTTCCTGCAAAATCCACGATCATCCCTGTGGGAAACACAACGCGTATGCAGAGCGAGACTTTTAAAATGGCCCCTGTTTGCCGTTTCGATCCGGCTCGAAGGACCATCTTCGCCGAGCGGAGATAACGATCGGGTATGTGGTTTGTTGGTTATATTGCGACCGCGCGACGCTGACGCTGAGCGTTTTGCTTATGACCATAGTCTTAACAACATAATATTTGTCCTTCCCTTCCCTTTTTTACCACACCTCTCACGCCGGTAGGGGTCGGCAGAGGGTAGGACAGTTCGTCAGCAAGCGTCAGCATTTGCTGACGTCAAAGAGCTGCCGTGGCTGCCTTGCTAATTGAGGCGCGAATATTACGCGCCTCACTGCGAACGGGAACGGTCGCCGGGTATTGAAAAGGGTCAGGAAATCAATCAGCGTGACTGCTTCCAAGGCGCTACCCTCTGATTTGACTGCGTCTGGAGGAGTTTTTTTGTTTAATGATAATTGTATGGAAAGCAATTACAGGTACGGTGGAATGGTTTGTAAACAAGATCTTAAAACTGACATTATTTTTGTCTTTAAATAAGATAATCAAATTAGTATTAATCCCTAATCCCTCAATACACTTTCCCTCGGCAGTTTGTTCCATTCTTTCATAAAATCAAATCTCTTTTGTGTTACATTAAGACATAAATAAGCGCATCTAACCATCCAGCCAAACGCGCACAAATCCAAACAAACGTGGGCAGATTCCTCGTTTTTGCCACGAAGGTATGCATTATCGAGTCCATTCCCCAGCCGCCAGCCCTCCGCTTGCCCTCGGTTAGGACAAGGCCGAACGCGGAAAACGACCGGGGCGGCCAGGTCGAGCCGCCGTCGTCGATTTGAGTGCCACGAGCGAATGTGGTGGCGCCGCGCGTACAAGACGACGGTGGCCCCTACTGGGGCGACTACTTAACGGCCTCGAAACGGTCGCTTGCAACTGGATTCATCGCCGCACGGTATGTGTGTGTGTGTGTTCGAAACAGCGAATGGCGTGGAGCGCGAGTCGGAGCGAACAGCTTTGTTGAGCGTTCCAACCCAGCATGGCGCTCCAGCCGCTCGCGAGCGACCCAGCAGACCAGATGTGTGCAGTAGTGTATTTTTTTTTTTTTTGGGGTCTTGAGCGCTCGGACAAGCCGCCTCCAACGGTTGTGGTATATGTAGGTCAATACTCTCGGTCAACCGTGTCGCGCTTAGGAGCGCCAACGCCGGTGAGGCCTCGGGGACGGAAAGCCGTTCTCGCTGCTGCGCTGTACCAGCCTGTGAGGGAGTGAAGCCGAGGCCGCTTTTTTAGGGGGTGGTGTAACATTTTTGTCTCATTTTTATTGTCCCCCCCTCCCCGGCGCACTCCACGTCTCGCCCGTTCGGTGGCTCAATTGTTGGTTGGCACGCATTGTTTTCTACCCTCACAGAGAGGCTTATTGCGGGTAAGCCGAGTGCATGCGAGTTGGCCGTTCTCGTTCGCGACTCAATTGTATCGTTTGTGAAGCGCAGGCAGCGCTGTATGCGTACAGAACAAACGCTCCCGGTTTGGAGGTTAGCAGAAGCACAATCAGTAGCTTACGCGTATTACCATTTTCCGATAGTGCCTGTAATCGCTTAATCCAGCTGTCATTGGAACGCATTTAATGGCTTGCGGTGGATAGAGGATGAGCATGTCAACCGATTATGACCTTCTTTAGCAAATCCATGAGGACGGGTAGCTTCTTAGCCAAAATACTAACGAAAACACGCAATCAGGCTCCGGGTGAGAACGTTTACTCGCATTCAATTGACCCACTAACATCAGGATTCGCAAGTGAAGGTCCCCCCCCCCTGTTGCCACCAATTCGAGCCTTTCTACGTAGTACAGCCGTGGTTCTATCAGTTTCTATCTCCACACACTCTTTGCTACTACGCAAATAGAAGTGAAACGCGATTTCCCGTTTCGTTCGTTCGTTTTGCGCACTGCCTTTGTGGCCCTTTTGTGAATCGAATTACGCTGCGCATAATTTTCCCATTTATTCGTCCCTTTCGAAAGGGACGTCACCCTCACTTCCGGACTAGGTTTTATAGATTAGGGGGGGAGGGGGAGGAAAGGAGAGGGAGTGCTGTCCGCAAAAGAAAATCCGCATTCGTGCCCGCAATCGGTATCCCTTGGGGGAGTTTGAACATACATTTTCAGAGGCAGCAGTTGCAGACGGGGGAAGTTGAAATCTTGGGGTCGGGGAAGGATACAATTGCGCATTTGATTTGTGTGCGCTTCATGAGGATTTTTCTACGGCATCGGATATTTACCGCTAATATCGCAACAGAATCTTGTTTGCTTGACAGGTTGTTTGTGGAACAACACATTAAACATTAAATGTAAAAACTAAACTCAAAATGAAGTAATATATTAAACTTCAATAAAAAAGGAAGGGCCATCACATTAACAATTAACAGGCCTAAAACGCCATGCCACAACCCTGTCGTCCATCATCGAGAATGGCCATATTTGTTACTGCGCGCGAAAGTCACTCGACGCGTACCTGGATGGACGGTTGCGGGCGTGATTACACTACGCAAAAATGGAAGAACGCCACCACCATTCGCTCACTCTCTCGGTCGTTCTCTTTCCTTTCACTGGTAACATTCCTTCGCCTGTACATGATCGCACATTAGCACCATCGCTCTCGGGTGTCGCTGACTGATCACTTTCTCTCTCGCTGCCAACGGCTTATCAGCTGCCATTGCTGTCGCGTGTGACGCCATGATCATCGCCAGCCCTAGCCACCATTGTGAATGCATCTTTGCCGGCGTTTACGAACGAGTGAGAGAGAGAGCGAGATGAAGAGCCGCGAAAGAGAAGCAAAATGCGAATGGCGTGCTTGTGAAAAAAAAGCGCTCGAAGGCAGACCGATTGATCGTCTTTGATTGATTAGCCCGTGTTGATTGAATGACGATAGCGTAATAACAAAAAAAGAAGCAACATATCAGCACTACATAGCGCACACAATCGCACACCAATCTAATCGAGTTGTGATGCGAACTAATACCTTCACACCTGGACTAGCGGTATATTTTTTTATTGTGAATGTGTGTGGTATGTAGTGGTGTGTAGTGGTTGTGCTTTTTATTGCTTTTTTCTTCTACCGTTCACTACTGAACACAACACAGCTGTGTTAGTGCGCTTGCCTTAGCACAAACTGTGGCACGAACAAAAGCACACGCCGCTCTATTGCTTTGCCGTACAAGGAGGGTCCCAAGAGTCTTAGCGCTTCAGTAGTGTGTGCCATACAGGGAGTTTCTTTTTTCCCCTTCCTCCCCCCTTCGCCACTGCATTTCCCACCTTCCTTCCACTTTTCCCCTGTGCGGGTCTTCTCCCTGTTTTTAGGGTAGGTGGAGGAGAATTAGTAACGCGATAGATGTGTGCCTATGCGCCGTCCAACCATTTACCCATCTCAGCATCCATCCATTTTCGCTTTCGATTTCTAACCATTTTCCACCACGGTGCATCGGGGTGGAAAATTCCACTCCCACCGAGGGAGAAGGGACCATCTCCCCCTTTGCGCTGAACAACGGAGAGCTTGAACCATCTTCACAAAACCGTTTCCGTATGGCAGCAACGCGCTTTTCTGCTCCATCGATGCGCCAGCGTTTGTGTGTGTGTATGTGTGTAGCACACAGCAAAACACAATCACACCGTACTGTTTCCCTGCAGCGGTGCAGGGGATGTTGTACTGGAGCTGTGATTGGTTACTGTTTGATTGGCCTTTTTTGCGTATGTACTATCCCGGGTGTGCAGCAAACGGACGATAAGCAGTGGCGAAGGCGAAAACCTTTTTTTTTTATCGCAGAATGCGTTTAATTTATGAGCTTTGATTTCATACAACATGATAGTGGAACGTATGCCGAAACAGCGTTGGTGGTAAGATTGTGTGATTAAAACGTTTGTAATCTAACACGAGTAAGCTTGTTCCCTGTTAGTATCAACGAAACAGTAAAATAAACATTTGCACTCATCGTGCGGATTTGAAAATAGAGTTTTGAAAGGGAAAACATCGTTCAATCATATTTACAGATTTCAACCAAATTCATATGGATTACAGACAGCTTCTTATTCCAGACATTCCTGATAGTTTTATTTAATTTCTTTATATTTTGACCCTGACCATGCAACTTTTAAATTTTTAGATGATTGCCATGATGTACTAGAATCAATTAAAAATGTGTCTGATAGTCCCTGATGACACAGTAAATAAATATTTGTTAGTAAATAATATATCTATTTCGCATAGAAATTATTCGATTCTATACTTCTACGAGCACAAGAGAAAAGCAGCACCCAAACCCCGTTGTTTCTGACGGTCTAGGAGACTCCTACACTCAGAATTGGATGTTTAGAACATAAAATAAGTTAAAAACTTTAAAAAAGTGCAGCGTGAGTGTGAATTTGAATAGAATAGACTAAATTTTGAAGCTGTCCGGAATTAGAATCAAAATGTCTGTAATTTGAAACATAAGTCCGGAAAATGAATCAAAATATTGTTGTATTTTCATGATTTTTTGCAATGTTTAGAGTTATATTTTTCTCAAATGTAGAAGATTTGCTTTAATAACGTGAGTTATGCATGGGTTTGACCGATTATAATTGAATTAGTAAGAAAATGTTACATGTTAAAAATGTCGTATGTAAAACGTCTTAATTCGAAGCAATACGGTATCCAACTATACGAAAACCAGCGGATTTATTTGCCTGGTGAACATTGGAAAGTAGAGACGAAAGAGAGCACGATTGTTTCAAACCGTTTAGCTCACTCGTATTGGTTCACCTTCGTTCACAACAAGCAGTCGTGGCCGAGCGGTTAAGGCGTCTGACTAGAAATCAGATTCCCTCTGGGAGCGTAGGTTCGAATCCTACCGACTGCGAATAATTAACTTTAGAAAGAGTTGAAAGAGATTATGATAAAAGTTGTATCATGAAATCTCTCTCTCTCCTTTTTTTCATTGTGAATATTTTTGTACACTATTAAACGAACCAACTAGCATCGTTCAGCTAAAGCGACAGCCCATTGCTTTTGCAACAATATTGCTCAAAAAGAACAAAAAACCATCGATTATCGATGCAAACATAACCATTTTCTATAATCGTTTTCATGCCTAGGTGACGAAAAATGAGCAACAAAAAAAACTTCTCATTACCACCGCAGAGCATCGATCGGCTATCACAATCAACCGTTTTGCAACGAACCAGCTGCATACGTATGCACACGATCGAAACGCATCAAATTGCACACAGTTCGGTAAGGCTAACGTGGGAAGGGCATGGAGGGCATGGGGGTAACGGAGAGCGGAGAAGCAAAAGAGCGAACAAATTGAGTGACCGTTTGCCGTTTGATACGCATCGCGATTAAAAAACCATCCAATATCGTCGCCCTACCACAAACACCTCTACTAGAGACCCGGATAGGCGCGGATCGTCGACGATCGCCCGTTAGCATGAGGAGGTGAGTGGGAGGGAGGGCCTCATCAGTGCTCTGGTAAGCATGGCTGCATGCTTTTTTTGTTTGCTGCCACCACTTTTTTTTCTTCACTTCTCATTTTCATTTCCTTCTCGTTTGCAGCACCGACTAGCACCACCTTGCATAGCTGCAACGGAGTGTATATCTCTTGGGAGATGTACAGGTAACAAACAGCCTACTACACAGGGGCTGCACTCGGGATGGTCAGACCCTAAAAACCCCGTGTGGAGCAGCAGTAGCATTGGGGCCAGCCCCGCTGGCATGGGCATGGCGCAAGCTGACAGAAAAGAAAAGTAAATCATGGCACGTTTGAGGCAAACGAGGCAACAAAACCCCTTGCAAAGATGCAAACAACGAAGCGAGTGAGAGACCGACAGAGAGCAACAGCCGAATGAGAGAGAGAGAGAGAGAGAGAGAGAGAGAGAGAGAGAGAGCGTATCCGTGCTAAAGAGGACGCAAAAAAAGAAAACGGCCTACCAAAAGGGAAAAGAAAAACGGAGCATCGGAGTGTTGTGCTCCGATTACGATCGCAAGATCAGCAAGAAATAAATAAATAAATCGTCATCTCCCGCACTCAGCCGCCTCCCTCTGCGCCACACCACCCCCCCCCCCAACCCTCATTGCAGGGGGAGGAAATCGGAACTCTTTGGACAGGGTTCTCTCTCTTCTCTCTCTCTTAAAATCGTGGCAAACGTCATGCGATGGCGCACTCTCTCTCTCTCTCTCTGTGCTTACTTTTTGGCCTCGAGTGTGCCACCGTCACATACAGTGTGTGCTGAATACAACACCACCACTACTGCACACGGGCGCAACCATCAGCAAAAAGGGGGAGAAGAAGGTTGTGCGTATGCTGGGCGTGAGATTGTGCTATTTTTTGCCCTCCCAAATCCACCCCTCCATTTTCTGCCCTCCGATTTAAACACTGAGTGTGTGTGTGTGTGTGTGTGTGTGTGTGTGTGTGCGTATGTCGCCAATTCGACGCGCCACTTTCGGGTTGCGCAACTGTTCGGTAGTCGGCGGGTTTTGCGATGCACGCATCGTCTCCCCCCACCTTGTCTGTGTGCTCTCCAGCTGCACGTGAAGCTGTCACACCTTTCGAGGGGAGGCGGGTGCTGCACCCACCAGCAGCAGCAGCCAGATCACCTGGCGGCTGAGCTGGTGCGCGCTCAGAGTGTCTGTTCTTGGCGAGGTCATAACGCTGGCGGCGGCGGTGTGTGTGTGTGTACGCGGAAGGCAGGCAGCAGCAAAAACTAGTGAGAACGCGAGCGCACACAACTGAGCGGCAGCACGCGATCGCGCACGGCTCGTGAAGGTTTTTGATGGGTTCGAGGGCTAAAGTCATGAAGTCGATACTGCTCCCACTGCTCCCCTGCTCCTCGAGAGTGCCATTGTGACGGAACAGCCTCCACACCCAGCCTGGTGCCTCGTGTAATCACGTAATCCACTGCTCACGATCGGACAGTTTGTCGCACGTGTTTGCAATGGGGGGATTTTTTATTTTTTTGTTTTGCAAACTTCAACTGTTTTCTATTCGGAATTAAGAATTTTATCGCCTGCGAGAGTGTGCTGTTGTGTTTGCGCATCTGTGCGCCAGCAAAAGCGTCTGGCTTCGGCTGTACGCATTCAAAGTTAGGATCCATCTTCCGAAAGTGAAACTTTGCCCGTTTAATTGCAGCTACGCCACAAACCCGCAAAACCCGCAAACGGAGCTACTTCTCTTTTTTTTTGCTAAATTTAATCTTCACACGCGTGTGCATCTTCCTGCAGCCCCTGCAAGCATGCTTGGACGCTTCCCCCCCCCCTTTGGACCGGGCTCTTTTCTCCCCGTTGAAGCTTCACTTTCTCGGGTGTTTTTTGTTGTTGTATTTTTCGTCACTGTTTTTCGTCGCCTCCACTGTTTGCTGCGCCGTGCTTAGGAGAGAGAGAGAGATAAACCACCGGCACACAGCGAGCAACAAGCGGCGCAGGCAGGCAGACAACAACGGCCTGTTTTGCTCAATCGCGGAAAAGAAAATGCAAAACCCAACAAACGGCCCAACACTGATTTGAATGAAACGAAACCCCCACCCCTCCCTCTCCTCGCCTCCCCTTCCCACGAGCTCCGTTGTGTGTGTGCGTGTGTGATGGTATGCAATACTAAAGACACACACATTGGGCGGGCGGCACCATCAGGCACGGGGCGGCCGATTGCAAAGCGAGAGAAGCAAAAATGAAGATGCGTCAGATGAGTTGCAAATGTATGTATGCCTCCCGATCCATCTTCGGCAGGGTGAAGATGCAGTTTGAGCCATTGATGAGACGGGGGTGAGATGGGAGGGCAGAAGATGCAGAAACAAAAAGTGAATGTTTCAGATGTGCCTCTCGCATGCGAAGCCGGGGGTACCAATTGCAATAGAAGCAGCTGGCGGGCAACGGGTCGCAAACGGAGCCAAAGTATATCGAACGGGTATCGGGCTACACACAGCCTCCCCGCTCTCGTAAAAACCCGCACCATCCACTCCTCTACTAGGGAAGAGACCGTCTTTTCTTTTGTGCATTGTGAAAGCTTCGCTTGTGGCGCACTGAGGGCGCGCTCACGTACACCATCAGCGAGGTGGGACGCTATACGAGTGATTTCGTAACTATCCACGAGCCGCAAGAACCACCGCCAAAAAGGGGGGGGGGAGAAACACAATAACGCGGAATGCAAAGTGTAGAGCCGCCCACACCGCGAGTGCGTTTGAGCAGGCAGGAAACGCTAAAAGGAGGTCATGGTGCAGTGCATCAATGGCTAAAGCGAAGAGGAGGAGTACTGATGCAGTCATGATGCCTCCAAAAAGTGGGAAATCAGCATGAGCTTGTGCCCAAATGGATGTCATAATAGCGAATAAATGTTCTTGTAACCCAAAAGTCACAACCTCGCATCGCCCATCATTCTCGCCCATTGCCACCAACCAAAACCCACGGAGCGGGAGGTGGTAATTGGTCACACTTTCACGAGCTTGACCGACAGAGAGCCACGAATAGGATGGAGGGCATTTTAGAGGGAGGGGGGGGGGATGCATTTCCCACGCTTTTCTCACTTTCTCCTCCGATGCTCCGATCAGAGAAGCTCGATTTTTGTTACTAGCGCCATTTTCAGCTCAACTCATCATTCACAGTAAGAAGATTAATCATTTTCCACCCATTAATGAGCAGTGCCGCTACTTGCTACTTGGAGCTTTAAGCCGTCCAACAGTTTATTGGAGGTAGAAGCAGCCAATCACTCGGCCCGGGGTTGTTCACGGTGGTGAAGTTGTCACCTGCAGCAACTGCGCCACCTCATAGAGCAAATCAACATTCCTCATTGAGAAGGAATCATTGGCCGCATGAAAGATTCCTCAAGATTGCTGACGGCTTCCGCGTATTGTTCCGAGTACGTTACATGGATTTGCAAACAGCAACGATGATGATGATGATGATGATGATGACGATCTTTGTTTCACCACACAACGCAACCGGCCCGGCGTCTTCTTCACGGTGTGATACGCCTCCGAACGGCATGGCTGCATCGGTTGCTCTGGAGAGGGTGTTTGGTGTGCTTTGCTGCTGGCTTCCTTTTCTCTTTCGTTCGCTGCCCTACCCCCCCGGTACCTTCATGCACTTGCTACGCAACGGGTATATAGGCGCAGATTCAGTCACGTGTAGCTAACGCTAAACAGTTAAACGAGCGCACTTGACTGGTTGTGGATGGATGCAAGGAGGGGACGGAAGAGACTGTCTAGCACACTAACGGAGGTTTGGTTTGGAATGGACTGCCGCTACTACTACTACTACTACCACCACTGACGAGTAGCTTTCTGCTGGTCAGCGAGACGGGCAGAGACACTGGCCAACTGGCCGTGTGGTGCGCGCCTGGAGTTGGAAAAAATTTTTTGGAGCTGCAATTTCTCCGCCCAGAAATTTAGGGCATGCGATTCTCTCGCACGGTTTTATAAATCGTGGAACCATGCTCGAACGGGAGGGGAAAACACTATTTAAATGCGCTCATCATGAAAAGGCTCATTTACTCTTGACTCTATCCATCATTCATCGTTCGATCGCATTCCATATCTTCAGACATTGCTCGTCTTGGGAGCAGCATCATTTGTTCTACCAGTCTACGGCAAAGAAGACACGGGAGCTCCTCAATTGCTCGCGCAGGAAGAGGTACTTGACACTTGGCCTCCTCGGACACACACACACACACACAGCCACCGGAAACCAAGCTGACAGGCTATTTTTCACGATGCTTTCACTCACAGCACAACGAAGCGGATGGTGCAAGAGTGTGAGCGGGAGCGAAGCTGTGAAGAAGCTTGTTGTTATCCTGCTGCTAGACGACGCTGATGCTCGCCGCAGCTCTGCCCTCTTCACCTGTGCCGCCCGGGACCGTCGTCGTCAAGTGACAAATGGAGTCACTGCTACTGACGTATGACGATAATAATGACGCACTGATACGGTGTGCAGCGCCGTTGACGTCGTCACTGTGCCTGCCCCCGATGGGTTTGGTGTCTTCGAGTGTATCAATTGCACATTTTGCCACCCTGTTCCTTCCTCCGCTGCTTCCTCCTGGGTTTTCCTCCCTTCGGCGGGATGATGTTTGTGTGATTCTGTTTGTTTGTCATCCTCCTGATCGGGCTGAATTGCGTTCCACAGCGTTTGCAAGCTGTGTTGGTGGTGTGGTGTCGGCGGACAGCTTTCACTCTTCAAAGTCGGACACATTGATGGGTCGTGGTTTGGTTGCTTTGGATACTATTTTTGGCTGCTTATATGCTCTGAAAGCTTCTTATGGACTAAACGATTTTATGTAAGAAGACAGCTAATGCGAATACATAAGAGATTATTCTGCCTCTTCTTCTTCTTCTTCTTTTGGCCTGCCTGTACCACTAGTGGGCTTAGCTTTCAGTGACTTATTCATTACCTATAGCGGGATAGTCAGGATCCATGACCAAGTCGTAACATAAGTGATTTTAGTATTCTAGCAATTCTTGCAGAAATATTTCCGCTGAGGATCAACATTTTTCTTTGCTGTCAACATTTTACTCCTTAATTTAACAACGAGCATACATCAAGCACATCAATTGGTTCCCGGTTTGCAAACGGATAAAGAAACCCCCCCATTTATTGCCTCGCAACTCCAACGAAACGTTAAATCTTCTCCACAAGCCACCTCTCCTGGTGCCAATTCCAAGCGCACCGTGGAGCCGCGGTACGAGCCGCTTGCTTTCGCCGCATTTTCCGCAAGTGCGCATCGGCGTTTAACCCTGCGCCCCCGGTCCCATGTGTAGCAGCCACCGGCCACCAGTACCACCAGATACCCGGTACCAAGTGGCCGAGGGCCCGTGCGTGTTGTGCATTAATTTTCATTGAATTTCACGCATCGAGTCACGCGCAACGATTGTCTGTGAGCGCACACTGGCGGTGCACCGTTGCTTGCAAGCGCAAGCAAGTGCCCACCTTCCTTCCACCTCCTAGTGATTGCTAGCTGCACATACACCCCCGTTCGGTTGGCTTTGTCGTGGTGTCTGTTTTAGTTTTTCCACCGCCAGCGTTCGTCTCCGTCACTCACTTAGGGCACTTCTTCACGTGCACCGCGAGCGCGCCCGCTGAGTGTTCCTCCTTGCGGATGTATCGGTGGCGGTCTATTTCTGAATGTATCACATTCTTCAGTGGCGAGACCACACTTCAATGCTGAACCGGGCGCGGAAAGAGCAAGGGGAATAATATTGTGATCGGAGCAGGCAGCAACCAACACGGCTTGCCGCCGAGCGGGTGCCGAATGATGACGATGCGTGGTGAAGCATGACGCGATGACCGTTTCGAACCGTCGTTCGCACCGAACATTGAACATTGATTAAACATGAGAGGAAAAGGGTAATCAGAGAAGAGTAATTTGAACAAAGCTAAACCGAAAGAGCAATACAAGTTTATGTAGAATTGTTATTTTTTATATCTGTGATTAGAACACACGTAATCATTACGAATCGGAAGGAAACAACCTATTAATATCCTGATTGATTTGAAAACAAATCCAAATCATTGCTGACTGAACACTGATACACCAAGCAGTAGATAAAATACACTGATTAGACTCTTTATCGGAGCTGTCTCTATCCGTGAGATTAGTTCTTCCTAAACCGTTCTAATCACAACAGAAGATTCTACAGACGCTCCTGTACACCTCTGTGCGGAATGGCCGAGAGATAGAGATAGAGTGAAAGAGAGAAACAGAAGAGCCGATCCTTCAACACCCCAACAGCCCAGCGAGCGAAGGGCACCGATGCGCGGCCACAGGGGTGCATGAACACAAACACACAAATTAACTTAATTTACGATCATTTCTCGGTAGAGAGCCTCTTGCTTGCGCTTCCTCGCAATCGAACCCTCTACCAAACTCATGAGCGGTCGACTCTCTCTCTCTTTTTCTCTCATTCTCGTTCTCTTTGTATGACGCTTCTTCCCCATCTGTGCAGTAGTAGGTTGCATCTTCAACTCGGTGCATCGACTTGCAATTGGAAACCTGTGCCGGTGGTGCTTGTGTATAGACACATCTGCCGCAAAGACACGGTACGTACACTGCTTATCTGCTCGTGCCTCTGTTTCTGCCTGTGAACGTCTTCGAACCCCCCCCCACACACACACACACACACACACACTTTCTTTGGGCGTTGTGCTTCTGCTGCCTGTGTAGAAAGAGCGGGGCCCTGTGTGGCATATTTTCACCACACCATCATGACGATGTAGGAATGGCGACCGGGCCAGGGGCGCAACACAGAAACGAACACACTAACAGAGGACGGTCGTGGTGTTGAGCTGGTAATTTATGCAGGAAACAAGGGCGACTAAATAGATATTTGGGAGGGTTTTTTGTGTGCGATGTTTTTTGGAAACGTGAGACCCAAACAGCCGAAACCAACGTCCGCCGGTTCGCTGCACTGATCGCGTTCGCTAAGCATTTGTCTTAATCGATTTAAATTATGTCATCATCATCATAAACAGCGCAAGCGTCACCAACAAACAACTCTAGCATGAATTTCAAACAAGCTCTTGTCTCTGTTTCGGGCCGCAGGTTACAGGTTGTGATAGTTTCGTCCACACGAAAAAGAAGTGAAATACGAAGCTAACGAAGCTTTTTAAAAACTGATTAGTTGTACAATGATCATCCCATTTCAACACAACACACCCAGTGCGTAGCTAACCGTATTTTATGATCGTGCTGTGCTGTGCGAAGGATCTTCTTCGAATGTCATATTTGTTTATTGTACTTTTTATCTTTTCTTTCTTTTGCTTCGTCACATTCTGGAAGCATCCTTGGGTTGGTTTTTTTTTCTTCTTTTGCTCTTCTATGTTATTGTTTATGTTGAAGGCGGTTTGTCCGTTAACCTTCTCCACTGTGTTTATGGGTCTATTTCGAAGGTTTTGCGTGATGGCTTTGGGAATAGAGCAAGCAATAGAGCAGTTTCTACGTATCTTTCTTCTTTAAATTGGAAGCTTCTGGAGCAGAGAAAACGGCGCTCAAAAATTAAACAGGCGGGAAAGAAGCGTCGGTTGTATGATTCTAACCGAGCGGTTATCTGCGTTGAAAACTCATGCCATCATGCATTCAGATTGTGACATCCCTTGTAACACCAACTAATAAGTACAAAGAACATCGATGCTTTTTGAAAACAGTTTGAAGAGAACATATGCACCTGTTTTCCCATCAAGACATCATGCTCTCCAAACACACTCACAATCTCATATCTTATCATCTTACCAGAGTGATGCTTTTTCCATACGAAAAACTCTACCCTTATCTTTCATTTGTGAAGATTACAAAACAAATCTGTTACCGATAACGCTTTCCCGAATGATTACACTCCTTCGAGAGCAGTGAACACTATTGGACATGCAGCAAAGTGAGATAAAACTATGCGCTCTTCGTCCAGATGCAAGAGGAAACACACCAAGCCGGCACAAAGCAGGAACTAATGGGTCACGCTTTGTAAGTTCACGCTGTCGATTGAAGACAACGTACGCAAAAGCGAAACAGAAACGAACGGAAGCATTCCAGCAATGTAGCCTTTGCGTGTCCTTCTATTACACCGTCATCCCTACCCGACCGAACCGAGATAAAACTCCGATGACGACGTGTATGATGAGCACACACAGAACCTACCCAGCGTGTTTGTTGCTTCAAAGCCCGATTGACTTTGCTGTCTCAATTTCTCTATTACCCGGGCACTAATATTTATGGCCCCGGTCATAATTTCTTTCCTCTGCGGGAGGGTCCCCGTTGCCCTGCTTCATCGGAAGAACGAACATCTGCATCTTTGGGCCTGCACCGTAGCAGAAAAAGGCAAAAGCGTCCTTCTGCTACGGCTGTTGTGTGTATACGCGTGGTCAACGTGTTTGTGGTTGTCAGTGCGTTGACAGTCTTTGTGTGATCTTTCTTCCGATATACCTCGAGCCGGGAAGTCGTCCTTGCAGTCCCAGCGCTTGTGGACACACGGCGCACAGGGAAGCGAATCGTGCAGTGGAAGGGTTTCGGTTTTCCATCTTGGAAAAACGTGACAGACCTGCGCGACGCTCCGACCACTGTCTGTGTACCCCGTGCGCCTGTCCTCTGTCGATTATTGATTGTGCGACAAATGGAAAGATCCTGTACTCGTCGTCCTGTCCTCGTTTTTTTGTGTTTTTTGTTCGAAACGAACGAGAAGGATTGCAAGAGAAAATTGCTTCACCACCGCTGGTCGTTCGTTTGGCTCCCCTGTCGCCGTTTTCCTACATATACTTCTACAAGCACGCACGAACAACGACAGAAAGTGAGAAAGACATACAAAAACCAACCCCTACTGCTGCTGCTAACCATCCAGGATTGTAAAAGGCTTTGTGTTTTTCCTCGTTTCTTTGTTTTTTACCCCCTTTCTTCCTTTGCTGCTTACACGCCCCGTAGAACGTGGAAGGAAATTGCAACCCCGGAGTGAACCCCGGGGCAAGGAAGCAAGGTAATGGACGGCGAAGGACACAAACTGTGTCCTTTACGCTTTTTCCTTCTCCCGACCTTTCCGAGCTCCATCTTCCAGCCGCAACTGTTGATCATAACTCGGGCCAGACCTCCCCCCCGCTCCCCACAATTCCGTGCTCGATGGCCATGGCGTACGGTGCAAAAGCTGAAGTGTATCAATCCGGTCGCCACGCAGCGGAGCGCAAGGGTTACAACGGACTGTGCTGTACACTACCCCAGCAAAGGAGACACAACCCACCGAACGAGTGTCTGAGTGGTCTGAGTGTACGTGTTCATCCCCCTTTTCAAGCCGTGGTGACCGGATGTTCAAGCCAGCATCAAGTGAAAAGGATGGAAGCGTAATGTGATTCCGTGTACCATTCCGGAAGGCACCCGGAAGAAATGTGTCAAAACGATGGAATTGCTTTTAGCGGAGCGGCTAATGGAGAGGAAATGAACGACCCCATACGGCTGGACATTGCTGATGTGTGTGTGTGTGTGCTGCCTTGCAAAACACATCGACGCATTTTGACACCGATTGCGGTGCGTCGATGGGGCATTCCATTCCGACTGCATACAACAACAAAATGCGACCCACAAAAGTGCTCGTTGAGTCCTCAACACAAAACAAAAACCACACGAACCTTACGGTATTTGGTTAAATTTTTGCACCTGGGTTGGCACCGCCACGGGAACATTCTTTTCCCAAACATTGGCGTTCTCAAAAACCTCCCACCCCGATCGCCGCTGTTTGTGTGTGGAATGTGTTGCTGCTGTCCTCTAGTGATTCACTTCTCACTAATGAATGTAACCGAAAAGTCTTTATCTACAGCCAACGAGCGTAGCCAGTGTGTCGTCCTGGAGCGAGTAGATTCCACCCAGACACCAGACAGCCGCTGCCGGCCGTCTTTCTTTTGCTCCCTGTCCCGTCCCAGTGTGCTTCAGGATCTTCAGCACAGCTGCAACACAGATGCTCGGACCGGACGGGTGATAGCTGCAGGAAAATCCGAACGGCACGCGGAACGAACCCACCACCTGAGCGAATGGCGAGGCGAACCTAGACGGCGAAAAAGCACGTAATAAAATCGACCCCGCCAGCATCGGCTCAGTGATGTCCAGGCTCGTCGAACTGGCTTGCTGCATAACCGATTTGAACCTCTACCGTTCACACACACACACACACCCTGCACAGCCTGAAGCAGTTTCGATGGTGCTACGGTACATGGTGTGGAAAACATACCATGGAAAGGTACACGCGAATTGAGCGTGATTTTGTTTTTTTCCCCCCTTAGCCCGCTGGTATCGTCGTGGTTGCGAAGCATTGAGTGGACCTTCGTTCCAGTCAGCGCGGCCTTAGCCGCCGTGAACCGATTTACCGTGTGCCTTCCGTCGTGGACGGCCGTTTAACAGCCAGACGATTGCGCACAGTGTGGTACGAAGCAGTAGCACATTTACAAAAACAAAACAAAAAGCCATCCAGACGATATTCTGGCCGATATTCTGGAGCAAGCTTTCTGCAACAATTATTGCAATTGCAAAGACAGACACAGTTGCAGCTGCAGCAGTGTGCATTTCGGTTGGCAGACACTGTCCGCGCTCATGCTATGCCGTCGTCGGCGTACGTACACATCAGCGTATGCCGATTTGCACGCAGACCAAAGAGGCCAAGGGATGCGGGGACAAGCGCAAGCCCCGATGAAAGAGGCACACCGTGACAGTGGATGTAAATTGCTTTTCAAGCTACGCTCGCAGCCGTTTGCAGTTTGCACTTCCCCTTTTTAGCTCATTCCCATCGGCGGGCTGCCGGGCTGGCGTAAAGCGAAAGACAAGTTGAGCCTGAACCACACTGACGACTGACTGGTGTATTATGACGTCTAGAACCGTGTCGTGTGCGAACGGTCGTGGGACGGATGGGAAGGGTTTGCGTGAAGGGGGAAATAGATAAAGAATGCCGACAGTAGCAGAACGAACACGGCGCGAACGGACGAACGGACCCCGCGCGACTGGACTGGATGAAGCCCGCGGAACGGAGCTGGCGGAGGACACACTATCTATGCTCCGTTCGGTGTTTGCCACACAAGAACAAGATAAGGCACGCGTCGTGCATGGTCAGGGAAGGGGGAAGGGGTCTGCTGATGGAAGGATTTCTTTGCGCTGCATGCGCTAACGACAGCCGTTTTGCGAATTGTGGATGATGTTTAAGGGGGGCGCGAAAGCGTCCGAAAAAGCTTCCCAATGGTTTGTGTAAATTCCCTACAACTGTTATATAGGAATGTGCAAAAAAACAAGCTCTGCACTCACTCACACACTTGACACATGCAAGCCCAAAACGAAGAAATTGTGCAACTGCTGCAGGCAAGCAAATAGCAAAGGCACCACCACCTACCTAGAGAGCAAATTTAATTATTGTAATTTTATTTACATGTCATTTATTCAGCGCCTTCCAAGCGAAAAAGAGCAGAGCCTACGATACCGCGTTTCCTAGCTACCTGTCAAATCGGCATGGAGTATACAGGCGAGTATACGCCTGCCAGCGATGCTCCCGCCTACCAGTTCCATTGGAACGGTCACTGGGAGCGACCATCGAGAATGGATCATCGTTGTCGTCCTTCGCCGCAAGAAGACGAACGGACAGACATGCAGCATTCGGGAAGCACAATTACCTCATCGAACGGACTGGCATGGGCCTTAGAGTCGGTTGGAGGACAGTACATGGGTACCCCTCATTGCCACCCGGTTGAAGGTTGCTGCCGTTGCCTTACACACGCACAAACGGCCGGCTAGCGCTTGACGATCGACCGTGTGCGATGGCCTCCGGAAGAACTTTGCGTGTGTAAATCTTCACCCGGGGAATACCCCGATCGTCCACCAGACAGTGGTAAATCGCTTACACTTCTCGTTCGGCTAGGAAGTAGCGTGTACTACTTGCCGTATCAAAACTTTGCCGATCGTTTGGTGGAGCTTACGCAGGTTTACCATCAAACCAGCGACCAAGTCAACGGCTCTCGTTTTGCCACCTTTACTCTCACATTTGACATCCCTTGTTGCCTTGTTGCCTAGTTGGGAGACGAGGGTGCGTACACGCGCCTGCTGCAACCTTCGGTCAATTGCCCAACAAGAGATTGCCTGTTTTCGGACACTCACCCACATGCTCACGTAATGGTCAGTGCCAGAAAGACCCACGGACCCGTGTACGGTGTACGGGGCCGGCTATGTTGAACACCTTTTAATAACCTAAATTTCGTTTTCAAGCACCATTGCTGCTCACACAAGCAATCAAACCTGTCCCGGTACCGGCTGGAGTGGAGCTTTGGTACAGAGAATTTGGGGTTTCAACTATGATCGTATCGCTGTCTCGCGCACTCTTGTTCGATATTTCTCGTCTCGTTTGTTATGTTGATATACCTAAGATCCCAGGTAGTTCAGAATTCTATTCATATATCCAAACTTTTATTGAAGTGTTTGATATCATAACACTGATTGGAACAAACCATAGTCGAGCTCTGCGTTTAATGGACGAAACTACGATAACGACCAGGACAATATTCCAATGATTTTATTATTATAAAAGGTTACGTTTCCATATCTTGATATCAATTCCATCTCATTCATAATAACACGTAAAACAATAGCATTACAATTGTCGCTAACAAACGCCACCCTACACAAGCGAACGACAGCAACCATCCGTTAAACGGTTGTTCGCTTTCCCACATTCTCGAAACCATTTTCCACCTTTGCTTCTTCTGCATTTCCTCCTCTCTGTCTCGCTTGTGAAACGCACTGTTTGTGTGCGATGAGTATATCTATTTTCATCTAAATTGAGTGCGTATTTGAGGCAATTTGCACCCAGCCGAACTGCGTTGACGGTACACACACACAACACCAGTGCATTCCAGCGCGTACCCTTGCGCCATTGTGCACCCCCGTTTAGCTGGTTTTCCCATATCTTCATCCACTTCGCCCTTTATCGATCGTTCGTTACTTTTCTCTCACGCCTTTCCGGCAGCCATCGCTGAGTGAGCAGCGCCGGTTCTTGATCGCCAGCTGTGTAATGCGGATGATCGCGATTGAACGGAGTGCGACCGGCGCGAGCAAGGCGTAACCAACCGTGCCAAATTGAACCATTCAGTGAGTGAGAGAAGCGGGAGAGCATGAGGGAAGAAGGTGAGAAAATGTGGCAAGGAAAATGTGACACATAAAGTGCATGTTTAATGGATAATTTTAATAAACAATTTAAAGTTCCCGAGCAAGCATTGATCCATTCCATTGACCGTTCCCTCTTTTGCGTCTCTTCGGCGAACTAAGAACTTCCCGACTCCAAACTCAACCGAACAGCACCAACTGGCTTCCCATTCCGACCTCACAACAGCAGCAAAAAATCTCACCCCCAAAAAGAGGCCATACAAAAAGGGATTCAAACGGCACACACCGATGGTGATGGTGGTGGTGGTGCATATATTTGCCGTATATTCCTGCTTATCCTTCGCCTGGTTTGGTCTGGGCGAGCTGCTGTTTTGTTGTTCTGTGTTTTTCCATTCTGTTGTTTTGCGCTGTGGCACCTCTTCTCCCCACTACCAGGATATAGCGTGGCCGGCCGCCGGGCAGTTCAGCCGGTCGGCTTCATCCGGTTCGGGAGTGAAGAACGAAAAACAAAACAACACGAAACACCGGAGGAATCTGACATGCCAACCAGGACCGGCAGGAGCAGTGCCGAGAGCTTGTCTGTGTGTGCTCAGTTCAAGATTTTTTGTTTTATTGCACTATTGCTTCCAAATCTTCAAAATCTTCCATCGGTTTCTCCCTTTCGGTGTACCGTGTGTGTGTGTGTGTGTGTGTGTATGTACAACGATGATTCTGGTTGCTGTCCGCAGCATATCAGTCACAGATACAGAAACCTTTCCGAAAGCCCGCTTCTTCTGCTACCAGGGGCCGGCAATAAACCAACGGCCCGGGGGAAAGGGAAAAGCACAAACACACACACACACATACACAGAGAGTGCACAGTGCCCTGAGTATGTGGTACGTTGTTGCTTTTCCCTTGCACAGGGAAACCGTATGTGAAGGAATGATCCGAACACTTGCCTTTCGCATTCACTCTGGGGTGCAGAGTGAGTGTGCAGAGAGTCGTTAACAGGGGGTTGTTTTCGGTAGAGCGTTCCACCGCTCGCTGTACGGAGAGGGCTCTGGGAAAAATGGAATCCATGGCGGCCCTCTGTTTTTGCAAACCACCAAGAAGACGGTGGCATAATATTTATCCCTTGTTTGTTGCTTGTATTTATTATTTTCTTCCCCTCCGCTCTCAGTCTCAGCGTGCAACCACCGCAGGTTATTCAGCCGCGTACGTGCACTGCTCTCTCGTAGGGAAGTAAGCGAACACACGGTACATGGGACAGAAATCGCTTGAACCCATTTAAACGTAACTGCAGGCTGTAGAGATTACTACCACTACCGGCTGCATCGTACATCAGAGGTTGAGAGCGTTGGTTGGCGTGGCAAGGGCACATGGCATGAAGATGCAGCAGCAGCAGCAGCAGTTGTGCAGGAGATAATTTCAGCTTAACGATTTACCAACGTCCAAAAACTATAAATCAGTGACAAAAAGCTGCTACGAACTTAACTAAGAAGTGAAAGGATAACGGCGGGAACAGTAAAAGAACTTAAAAAGCAAAAATTAAAACATTGCTCACTCCCAATTTTACATTGCTTTCCAGGTTTTACTTCATTATTTGTTTACAAGGCCAACAACAGCTTTGAAACCTTTTTGTGCTGGATTTAACACGCGCACACAGTACACACGCAGGTTACATTTTGTTTTGTCAGCACCAGCCAAATGGGAAGGATGTAAAAGGATGTAAAATCTTCACATAAAAAAACCACTCCTTTCCACCAAATGCTTTCTACACACCAATTGGCCTTCCCAAGCCATTATCCTTCGGTTCGGCTGCCACAACACCCTCAGGACAGGACAAACACGCACCGTGTGTCGACACACGGAAAGTCTGCCGGGACGGAGAGAGCGACAGTATGGCAATTTCGAAACGGGCTCGGACACGGGCAGTAATTCTATTACCATGAAAATATCAACCCCTTTCACGCTCACCCGATCGTGAGACCGTGTGAGACACGGTATGAGTGGATTTGTTTTCCCTTTCTTCCTTCCTTGTTTTTAGGCATGGTGGCTCTCCCTTTCCACTCACTTTAAGGGTGTGCTGTTCGATTGCAAATAGGCGCTAGCGGATTCGTAGCATAAACCACCGGAACCTACCGTTTCGACTTCTGCTCACTCTTGCTGCTTGCTCCGGTGCTTCTCACCACCAGTTTTTTTGAATCCAGTGGCCCAGAGGCTTCCCTGCACGAGCCCAGGCGCAGTGGGAGAGAGAGAATAAAAAACTGCCCGAAAGAGAGATCCGAAGGGAGGTTCAAAAACCATCAAGCGGAAGATATCCCGAGAAAGAGGGTCACCGTTTTGTTAGTTTATTATTGTTATTGTTTTATTTCTTCTTCACCACGCACACACACACACACACACTCACACACCCCTCTGGTAAGCTTGTCTTGCGTCTGCATGGCAATGCTCGCACACATAGATGCTCGGCACGTTTGCCTCATGATCAACAACAACAACAACCACAACAACATCGATGGCAACTCTGACGACGCAACAACGTGCGCGAGGCCCGCTCCACTTTGGTCCGTTGAACGCATTCAAAGCCACCCTTGATGGTGTGCTTGCTCACTCTAACCACCAACGAGAAACGCGCACTGACCTCTCTGTCTCGCTCATTTCTACTTCTTTTGATGCGTTTGTTCGGGCCCTGTGTTCCAACTAAAAACTAAAAAAAAAAACACACACGCATTTGGTGCCTTCTGCCGCCTGCCGATGAATGCAATCTTCTTGTGCTTCCGTAAATGTTTTAAATTTTTATTAATGCTCTTGTCTCTTCGGCAAGCTCGTACCCGCTCGTACCGAGAGGTGGCGACCATCAGCAAACGAGAGGAGTGCACTTTTTGACTGTACACGTGCAGTCCGGTTCGCCCTCTGGAAGCGAAAGCCCCCGATGCAGCCGATGCGTCTATAAGCGCCAATAAGCCCGTCCGGGAGAGGTTCGGGTTTAATTGGGCGTGATTAGAGCTTTGTGCGAAACATTATGATTTAATTTTATCCGAAACCATGAATTGATATTACGTTCCGACACGAACGAAGCGAGGAGAGGGGAAAGATAAGCGAAGGGTTAAACGTTGTGAGCCGGTAGCTAATGATTAATGCATATTACGTGTGTTGGACGCTAATAAACGTATCTCAAATGTTTGTTGATAGGGGCTATTATTAAGACATTGGCGTCTAAAGAGGAGCTTTAATACTAATGCCAACATGTATGTATGTTTTCACGTTGTTAGTTAGACTATTTTTAGTCTTCACGATGCCAATAGACATAAGCTTCCCAAACGGTGGGTTTGTGTTGTACAAACACCGAATGGTAAATCAATATACGTTCACCGCATCGTTTATTAAAACCATACCCACAGACCTGAACGGTTTTCTGTGGATCTTAACTGTGCTCTTCCATCGGCATTCCCAACCGCCGGGTTGGGCACCCAGTACGCGCCCAGCTAAAAACTGCCCCTCTCCGCAGTCACGGGACGTTTGCGATCGTCTCTCATTGCCAATTCCGTCCACCACCATCGGACGTCATCGACACCGACAAACCTTAACCTTAACTGCTCCGAAGAAACCCTCTCTCTGCCAGCTTCGTCTCATAAAAGCCAGCTTCTTTTGCATATTTTATTAATTTACGATTTCTCACTCCGCTGTAAATCAGTCGAAAGCGCACACACACATACACAGAACCGTTCCAATCTTTGGCGATCTTTCGGTACGGCGACGTCCTTTAATTCATAACAACCCGCCCTCGAAGTGAGTTTGAGGTTGGCTGGATGTGGCGACAAATGGGGCACGGAATGGGGGCGCGGGTGAACGCAACAAACCACCTTCCTCCCGGCCGATGGTGTTTGGTCAGATTCGTCGAGTTCCGTTTCATCAACCGGTTAAATACGCTTAAACAAAGTGGCGAGGGCATAGCACCGTTTTGTACCACCCCTCCACCGGGGGCCCACACCTTTCGCAGACTGGGCCAGAGAGGGAGAGAGAGAGAGTGTGTGTATGTGTGCGTTTGTGTGCGAGAGAGCAAGCCAGCGCTACCTAGGCCCCATCCCTATGGGACTGCCATATTCTGCCCGGTTTCTGCTGCGGAAGTTCTCATTGCAAAGGCCTTTGGCGGTATCGTGCGGCGAGGGGGTTGAACACACACACACACACCCTGCGAGGAGGGGAAGCTAGCGGGAGTGGTGAAGCATTCGCATAAACGGTACGGCGAGATTCGTTAATACACAACACACACAGAGGGGTTGAATGAAGTGTTTCCAGCGCGAAAAGGGTGAAAGAAATGGTGAGAGAGAGAGCGCGCACAAAAGAGAGGGAGCAATAGAGAAAGGGGTAGAAGAAGTTCTTGGTGGTTTTTATGAGCTTGCTAACCTCATTCTGGAACCGTGATTGGAGGGTGTTTTAGAGCATATCAGCTAATAATGGGAAGGGGGTTCAGCGTTTTTGTGTGTTCGGTGAGCCTGCCTGTGGATTTTCACAGCCCCCGAAACACTGCTGCAATTGTCGAAACTGTTGTGTTTCGATGTGTTTGTTCGATTATAGACACTACCCCGATTTATTCGCACTTTAATGTGTAACTTTTTAATGAAACTTAAACTGTACATCAACGGACACCAGCGTGGTCTTCCACTCGCATGACTTGATGGGATAACATCAGAAGTAAAACACACACACAAAAAATGAATCAATTCAGTGAGTCAATAAATAACCTCTCCCCTCTCGACCCTTGCGCTTCCCACCTTCCAGGGGTTGTTTTTGTATCATAAAAGCTACCCTTTATCTTAAACCTTCCCATCCCCGGTTCATTATTTTGCTCCTATCAATCGTCTAGCAAAAACGCAAAAAAGGCGCCCCAACAAAACACAGCCTATCCCCGCTTTGGAGCATCATCCCTTGCATTCCAGTTCCTATTTTACCTTCTTCTTTTTTTTTTGCAACAACGAAAATAAAAACCTTCCAATCGTCCGCGCAACGAAACACTCAAATTGTGCTCCAAACACCCTTAGACATCCATTTGCTTGTCGGCAAACGAGGGCGCGAGGGAGAGAGAGAGAGCTGGGGGAAGGCCAAAACGATTGCCGTTCGGTTCGTGTGTCATTCCAGCGCCGTTCGTCGTCGTCGTATGCGTCGGTGCACCGTGTGCTTTGTTTCAAAATTCTTGCACCATCAACGAAGCAACTCCCCCCTTTTCCCCCAAAACTATATTCGAAAGGGAGAGGGAGACACATGGGGCTGTGGTCTGCAAGTCAGCCAACCAGTCAGCCAGAGACACGAGCGCCATCTCCAGCATAGAGCCGCCGCCACACTTTTATTTGTTTGGTGCATTCTCGACCACCGTTGTCGGCAGCTAGTAGATCATTTCCACTCCAACACTCGCGCGAGGTCTCTCTCTCGAATGTCTCGAACGTGCGATGGGTGGGAGGGAAGGTGGGAGGTGGGAATAACAAAAATAGGGGGAGCGAGGTGGGGCCCTGTGGCAAAAGACAGACCGCGCGAAGAGTTACGCCAGCTAACCACCGCCACCGCCGCCAGCCAACACAACGCGTAGCTATACACACACACTTGTTACAGGGCCTACGAGCTGCTGGTAGTGGTGCAGGGCTTGGATGAGGGTTAGGGTAATGCCACAGAGTGCGGTAACAAACGGTCGTATGAAAAGGACTGGGTGACTGAAGGGGGAGAGGGAAGCAAATCGGGAGGAAATCGTGTATGTATATGAGGGAGTGTGAGAGGTAGAGTTGCTGCGTGAGCGAGAAGCAACGAAAAATGAGGAGACGAATTCAAACAAAAAAAAGCACACGAATGCAGTGGGCAAACAGTTGCTATCGGTTTGCTGCGAGACGGGACAGCGCGATTTGGCTGTGAGGCGCGCACGATGGGTTTTGATGGTGGACAGGGCATACTTTAGAGCAGCATTGGGAGATATTTTTATTTATTTACTTATTAGTTTGTAAAGCCATCTTGACAAGACTGGTCTACATAATTGTTAACAGATTTTCAAAAATTTGGAATAATGTCAGACTTAACTAGCTCAAAAGTTACAAAGTAGAAACAAAGCAGTTACGCCTCATGATTATTACACTGAATGCTACTAATTGGATTGTGCTGACTAAAAAAAAACAATGTGAATGCTCATAATTTTCTGTATTATGGCGAAATTAGCAAAGAGTTCATTAATTCCTAATCTAGAAGACTACTGGAAGAGGACAAAGTTACAGTTCTGTTCTACGCCGTTCATGCGTTCCCAACGATTGTTTGCTATTTTATGTCATTTGACAATTGTTGGAGCCAATTGTGCCGATTGGAACATATCACAGTTTCATGAAATCATTGTACCAGTCTCTCCCCGTTTCAAATAAACCCAACCACGATCGATAAAATGCGCGTATGTCCACACCGAGAGTCCATAGTGCAAAAACGCACCAAATGAACCACCAGAGACAGACAGCGCGAGAGAGAGAGAGAGCCGCAAAACCACCAGGAACTGCGAGGGCACACGTACGTTTCGATACATTCGCTTTGTTGTTCGTCCGTCAGTCCTCCGCGTCCGCTGCTCCACCCCCCCCCCTTCCCCTCCCCCCCCCCTCTCCCACTTACGAACATATTCCCCAACAATACCGTCTCGGCCCTTCCAACGAGCAGCACCAAACTCCCTGCGTCGAGCTGCACGCCTCACGATAGGAAGCGCTGCAAAGCGTCAAGCCAACATAGAAGCACGAGCGAAAGGCCACCATGGAGCCGCGAGCTGACATACACAAACAACAACGACGACCAACAATAAAAAAAACCCCAAACTGAACACAAAATCCATGGCAAAAAAGTGCAACGTGTGTTCAGTCAGTGTGAGCGCGTTTTTAATCGGGCAGTGGAGTGGTGGGAAATCTAACGCCCAGTACAGCGGTGTACTGCTCGCGGATTAAGCAGAGTGGATTAAATAAACAAATCCACCGGTGAGATGAGGCAAGGATGACAGGCGATGAGAGAGCATTAGAGGTGTAAATTAGCGTTAGAAGTCAAAGAGGTCGCTTGAAGATAATGTCCCCCAGGGAAGTAGATATCAGTCGTTGGTTTTTTGAGACTTTAAACACTTACAGCTTGCCTACACTCCACCCATTGGATAGGAAGCTCCTGTTGTGTCCAATGCTCTGCATTCCGGGGAAGAAACAGCAAAGAATAACTATTACAATTTCTCATTCTTCTCTCATGACGCTACATTCAACATAACGGAGTGGGGGGGCAGAGAGACCGGTAATCATAATTTCACCTAGACAACAGCAAAAAGGCGGATGTCGAAGTCATTAGGTAATGACTGCCAAAGAAACAGACATGGCAATGTCATGTCGCTAAACCGTGTCTAGTACCCATTAACCGCCCCGAGTGGGAAGAAGGAGCGGGTTTGGGAATGGGATTTTGCACCCAGAACGATGGGAACAATAACATGTCGTTGCATGCTGTCTCCTTCTCACTCTCTCTCTCTCTCTCTCTCTCTCTCTCTCTCTCTCTCCAGGCTCACAATTCCATTCTAAGGCACGCCAAGGCTTGCGGTACTTGCGGGACTTGGAAGACCGTTCTGTATCGTTCGTCTCCTAATTTCTGCATAATTATTGCCTCCCCACGGCTGGGCTGTGGGTGTCAGCGTCAGGTGTCACTGACCAGCCATGTGGGCTTAACCACTGGTTAAAGGCGCGCCCTCGTCATCATCATCATCCGTTGTATCATCTACGATAAGTCCCTCGCAGTTGGCAAATCCGGTAGCAAACCTTCACAGAACGCCACACACGCCACGCCACGCCAGCATTAAGAAGTGGGCAATTTCTGTTCTCTTCCACCCCGGCACCATCCAGTTCGAGCTTGTGCACACACACACACGCGCGCACACACCCTTTTTTCTGCGTTGATTTTCCGCCCCAAAAGCACCCACCATGCCAGTCCCCCGTCCTTTTGTTTCGCTTGCAAAACTAACTGACTGACTGTCTGTGGAGCGCCGACCGGGGGCGCCCGCTGGCGTCAATGACTTGCCAGCCGCGTGTCGACGGTTCCGTTTTCAGATATTCTACCTTTGCTGCGCGGTGTGTTGTGTTCCTGCCCCTGTTTTACCGCCACCACCACCACCAACAACAACGGTCAAAAGGAAAAAAAGGGAGAGAACCTTCCACAGAAGCGCACCGAAAAACGAAAAGGGGAAGGATAGTCAAAACGGACAGCAAGCAACAGCGGTGGCGGTGGTGGTACTACGATAATTAACTGTAATTAAAACTCAATTCCTATGCCCGACTGGCCGCCGCGACTGGCCCGGTGCATGTAGTGCAGCAGAGCAGGGCCCGCTTACTAACGGCGAAGCAGGGGTTCCTTCTTGCAGACAACTTCCCACCCATTGCACACCGCAGCGTTTTTGCAGCGCAGCGGAAGTGCCTGATCGCAGGCGAGGCGGTGAAGAAAAACAACAACGGAAGCACAAAAACGGCTTGTTGCGGTAGGTGATGGTTTTGCACCGGCACCACCCCGGGGGCAGCGGGCCGAAACCGAAACGAAACGTGAAAAAAACACAAAAACCTTAAACTAACGGGAGGTAGCGTGGGTTCGGGGGTGGTGGGTTTATCTGCTTTTCCGAAAATCGCTTCAAAGCTCACACCAAACATCGGAAAAGCTACAAAATGTTTTGTTCGGAAGCATTTAAAAACACACACACACACATCGTCAAGCAAGTACAAATTACTTCGAATGAGAACTTAATCTTCGTAAGGTGCAAATTAATGATGGACTATGCGTGAACCATTGGAGATGGAGGTGGGCATTCATATCAAGATAAAGTAATTAAATTTGTTTGTTTTTCGGAACCTTTTTAGCATGGAAATGAATGCAAGGCCCCGTTTTTCGGGTAGGGTTTAAATGAAGAGCGCTCCTACTGGAATGTGGTTGTGGCTTTTGCGCTTGACGGCGGCGCATCGATGTAATCAGTCCGTTAGCACCCATCGCAGGCATAAAACCTTCTGGCCAAAAACTACTTCTCAAAAGCTATGGACCGCTCAAACCGACACGGTCGCTCGGTTGAATGGTTTTGATTGGAGGTGACAGAAGAAACTCATTGCCTAGGCACAAAGTTTCGGGCGCCACGTGACCTGTTCCGTGGGTGGACAGAGAGAGAGAGAGATGCGAAGGCTTAAATAAAGTTTGCAAAAGTGAGTTTGCATCTTCAAGCTCTCCTAGTTGTTGTGATTGATTTAGTACGGTGAACTAATTTCCGTTTTTGAAGGAGAAAACTACGTGAAAGACATCCTTTTACACAATTCCAATCGAAATCGAATGTATCAGGCAAATAAACACACATATAAACATAGACACAGACTGGTGTGTGTGTCCTTTGAAGCGCACCGTATGCCAGCAGCTACCCTTTCCGGGCAATAAGGCAAGTGTTAACCAGGAGATTATATGATCCCTCTTGGCTAAGCACCCCATAATTAAGGGTTTGGATGGAGATAGAGAGAGAGAGAGACAAAAACAGAAATCCTTCGTTGGCAAACAACGGATCACGGGCACACAAAGGTTCTCTTCTGTATCTCCACGCTCTTCCCTCTTACCTTGCCCTCCCTCTTACCTTACCATCGCTCTTGTTCACTCTCTCTCTCTCTATGCATCTCTGCAGTAGTAAACGACCGGCATTTTCCTCGTGGTAGCTCATGCGCATGCGCCCCGAGAGGAAAAAGCTCATGGGAAGCCGGACATAGAAAGGAACGGGGTGATGGTGGTGGGAAAAAAAACTACACCACACACCCCAGGATACGGTTTTCCGGTAAAGTTAAAGGAAGGACAAACCTTTTGATGGCATCCGTACCAGAATCTTTCCTCTCAGAGGATCGTATTCAAAGAAGGGAGGGATGTTTTTTTTGTATATATTCTCGATATTGTTGCTGCTACTTCTCGCTAGGCTGTATTTATAAGGCTGAGCAAAATTTCAGTAAAGTAATCGAAGGAATAGACTGAAACGAGGACACACATCCACACACGAACACAAAAACGTGAAGGAAAACGTGTGTGCTTCGTTTAGGTACGTGGTGTACCGAAGAGAAGGATTGCTATTCCGTCAGCCAGCAAGCGTAGCACATTGTGCTCACCTAAAGGATTCGATATTCATACCTTTCATCCACTCTCTGTCTCTCTCTTTCTGCTCTCCTCTTCTGCTCTCCTCTGTCTCATTGCGGAAATGGTTAAACTAAACGTACATCTTGCATGGGGTGCTCTTTATTCAAAAGCCCTACTTTCTTCTAGTCTTAGAACTCCTGTTCCTCAGCTTTCTCCCATTTGTGTGTGTGAGTATATGTGTTTCTTCGTCCCTTCCAGCGCCTGTCACCGTGGGCTTATGTCAACCGGGTGGTAGCCCCAATCCCCTTGGTTGGTGTATGCTTTATTAACCACTGAATAAGTTATCACTTTATTGCAGGAATTTAATCAACTGAACTTTGCCTTTCAGCCCACACACGCTTGCCGGTGCACACACACACACACACACACATGTGCGCGGTACAAGTGGTTGAAAGCATCATTTCCTTCGGGAAGGTGGCCATTTATGAAAGCGCGGCAAACCTGCGCCCCTTCTGCAACGTCCACGCTTCATCCACGCTTCAGGATGCGCTTTTCCGCCGTGCGGCGACCATGATGCTTTTGTAATGCTTCTTTCTACCCCCCAAAAACTGCCAACAATTGTGGGTGGAAACAATGGTGACTCTCGATGTGGAAAATTGAACCACACTGTCGTATAAACACACAGCCCGGGAGGAAAGCTGATGGAAGGTTGAAGTGTTCGTATCCTTCGCTTTCAAAGTAGGGGCGCAAAAGGTTTTATTGATTGTGTCCTGTGTGTGTGTGCGTGTGTGATTTGCCTATTCATAATTTAGCGTCAATCAAAGTTTTTCGGTATTCCGAGTGCTCATTCTCCATCGCCACCAGTCCATTCGGCTCCGGACAAGTGGACTCGGGAGACAAATGCTGTCATCTGCCGCTGTTGCCTCCACAATAAGCGCGTTTGGTTGTGGGGACATGTTCACCAAGCGACAGCAGCAGCAGCAGCAGCTGGCCAAGTGGTTTAAAATTTCCAATTAACTGCAAACGCCTCCCACCAACCCACCACGGGACCGGACTGGGACACCGATCGGACGGATTTGGCAATAAAATGAATGATACACCTTCCTTTGCTAACCGAGTTCCGTTTTACAGGACGCTGTAAAGACGGAGCGGCGTGGCGTGCCACCTGTGCGGTGGGAGGAAATTACGTGACAGTGTTCGGTTTTCTTGATTTCTTGAGCTATCCGCTGGTTCAGGAGGGAAGGAGCGGGAGCTGTATTATGTTGTGTAGTGAAAGTTTTGTGCATAAATTAGAACATTTGCATTTTACGAGTGATTTCAGTGCTTTGATCGAGCCATGGGAGGTTTGCAGACTTTCTTTATCATGACAGAAGACATTTTAATGTGTATAAATAATTATCTTCTTTGTCATGTTTTCGGATAAAAACTTCTACAAAGCATCTACGTTTACGTGGGAATAAAAATCAATTTTTGAAGTGATACCGGGCGTCATAGTGCGATATACGAACTATATACAGGGTTTACCGGTCCAATAAACAACTGTCCCAAATTCGTCTCTTGATCTATTCACCTCTGTCTACCACTTGTTCACACGTCAGATGAACTACACAGTCCAATTGAATGCACAATCGTCGATTTTAATTGCACAACTGTCAAATTGCGCACGGTCCAAGATCTTCACTATCTTGCAGGCAGATCTTGCAGATGGCAGAATACGGACATAACACATGCAATATGACGCAATGAGCTTTTTTGAATCCCCGGCCAAACTGATAAGGCTAGTTAGAATGACTATGATCAATGTCATTTGCCAGGTGAAGGTGGATGAAAAACTCGCAGGGCCTTTTGTTACGCGGTCTGCGCCTGGGGGACAGGGTTAGAGAGGGCCATCCGTGACTCGAGGGTGGAGACCACGGGAACCATCCTCTATAAGTCATCCCAGATCCTGGCATACGCTGATGATATAGACATCATTGATCTGCGGCTGTCCTATGTAGCAGAAGACAACCAAGGGATCGAGCAGGCGGCAGAGAACCTTGGATTGCAGATGAACGAGGCAAAAACCAAACTGTCAGTGGAAACCTCAGCGACCCTACCAATAACAAATCCAAACTTACGTAGGCGTGACGTACAGATAGATGAATACACTTTTGAAGTCGTCCAAGAAATAATCTATCTCGGTTCAAAGGTCAGTAACGATGGAAAGCATGGAAGCTGAGTGATGCGCAAGGATGCTCGTCGCCAACCAGCCATTCTACAGTCTGAGAAAGCAATTCACCTCAAAGATCCTGTCGCAACGGACGCAGCTAGGACTATAAAGCACCTATTTAGTACCGGTACACGCAAACGGTTATAGCGCCGGATAAGTAAATAAGTAAGCTTATACCAACTGACGTGTGATCAAGTGGTAGACAGAGGTGTCTATACAAAAAGATAAATATTATAAACATGTGCAGAGCTTTTTATTGGACTGGTAAACCCTATATTTGTCAAAGTAGTAAGAACTGTGTACAGAAAAGCATATTTTGGGGTTATGTTTCAGAATTTTCCTGATTCTTTTGGCTTACATGTCGAGTTATTTCTAACTTCTTGTTGTACATATTCTTCTTGCCCAAAATATGCACTCTCTTCCATCACACTCCGGTCCTTCGAATCACTATCACCACATGCTTATCATAATTTATCAATTTCATTTCAAAAATTTAATCAACACATCTCCTCGATCGCCTACTATCCGGTACGGATAATGATCCATTGTGTGTTACCTTTACCTTGCCGCGATTATTCTTCAAGCGTTAAAGTGGGAGAAGAAGCAACAAACAAAACAATCCGAACAAAAACGAAAAAAAAAACAACAACAGCAACCAAACCGGACATGAACTTTGGCCACGGAAGCAACCCCACTACTGCTGCTGCTGCTTCTCGCACACAAAGAAACATGCTGCGCCGTGAGAGCGTGTGTGCACGGCGTCACGTACACTGGCTGGGCCCCCTACTCCCCTTTGTACGAGACAGCGCCCGCTCACAGACTCATGTTGCTTCCGTCCGACATTGCGGACGGCTGGCCCTTTCGCCTTCGATTACCGTTACACCCGTTCCAGTGGGCCGATGGGAGGGGAGGCAAATTCTTCTTCTGCAGCCCAATAATTGCATACAATAGAGCGAGAGTGAAGAGGAGGGCAAACATTATCCATTACACCACAGCGCCACAGCTAACCCACTGAGAGAGGTCTGTCTCAAAAGGGTTGGTTTGGTATTTTATTCAGCTTCTGTCTACCCTACTGGCGGCTGTTCGTTTACAGTTTTTTTTCGTTTGCGCTGCGTATGGGGCGTGCTTGGAGTGGATTGTTTATTAATTTCAGCCACAAAATTTAACTGAGTGTATACTTTATCCTTTGCATGGTTTTTAACTCATAAAAAGGGACACGATCATGTTGATTGGAACATGTTCAACTATTCATAGACACCAATCAGCCAATTGAGACAGAGAAAACATAAGAACTATCTGCTCACCGTACCACAACGAGCATGGTAGGAGAGATAATATTACAATGGAAAACGGTAACTACAGAACTTGAGAAAAGAAAGATTAAAACAAATCGAGTAGCTAAGGCCACTAAAAAAACCAACCACTGTGTCACTGGCTTTATGTCATATCAATGGGCGCTTTTGAAATGCAAACTTTGCCCCCTCTTTCGCTCTCCCTTCAGCCCGCTCGTTTCAGCCCGAGCACAATGGGCTGGGCGAAGGTGGTTCGGTTGAAAGGAAGCATGCCAACCATATTATGCACGTACTTTTGCAACGTAAGTACAACGGAGCCTAGGAAAGCAAAAGCCTCGCGGCTGAACTGCTCTCATTCTTGCTCCCCACCCTTGAACAATGTCACCGGTGTGTGTGTGTGTGTGTGTGTGTGTGTGTGTGTGTGTGTGTGTGTGTTTATTCAGAAAAAGGAGCTTTCCCGTGTCCTGTGTCTGCTTCTGTGGATATGGTTTGCTGCTGAAGAAAACTGAACGGCACTCACTGTTGCGAACGGACGCTTGCTTGCAAGATGAAGCCGTCGCGAACGGTGCCACGTTTCGGTACCGAGGGCACGACGCGAGACAAGCTCGGAAAAGCGGGTCCGTATGCTGGGGTTTGTGAATGTATTTGCATACATTTTCCTATCCACCCACGAGTGCGCGCGCGAAATGCCCTTGGCCAGTGCCGGTTGCGGGCCGTTTTTCTTTCCGTGGGCAAATAATTGTAAAGACGAATCCGCAACGAAAGGTAACACGGGCTATGTTTACCGAGCCCAGCGGTCAATTTACAAATGTGTCGCCGCCTACCCATCATCAATGGTCGTCAATGGTGAATGGAATGAATGATTCGAATAGTTGCTTTCCATACCAAAACAAAACTACTGACACAATTTTTTTTGGAGATAATCAACAAAACCAAAAAATATAACATCAACTGAATCTTGTACACTTTCTAGCGGTTTTCGTATGCGTTAGTGTTCATTTTCTTACAAAAGTGTACTCCCGAGAGTGATTTGGAAGTTTTCCCCTTCACTACCCAAAAACCCTACTCCTATCGATGAAGACAGATGACAGCAAAATTGAAAAAGGACCAGCACCGAAGAAATCGATACTGGGCGCGCGCGCGATGTTGGAGTTCGGGTCCTTTCCTACGCAGAGCGCTCCATGGCTTCGAAGAGTCAGCTGACATTGACATAAATTCGACGAATCGAGCGTTTTGTGTGTGTTCTGTGCCATCCTGTCCCGTCCCACCGTTACAGCCCACTTCATCCCTTCGTGGGGGAGGGGTGTAAGATGTGTGAGGGTGGTGGAAAATGTGTGATTTATGGTGCTACTTTACTGCTCCCTTCCTTATCGAAACGGTGGTGGTGGTGTTGGGGCTATGGAGGTGAAATCAATTCAACCAACTTTTTTGTCTGCACTCGTTTTGGAGAGATTTGTTTTTCCGTACTTTCCGCCTTCATGCTGTAAGGATAGTGGGGAAGAGCGTTGCTCGATACAGGCCACGATTTTGCCTTCCTCTACAACGTACACTGTAAGTGTAGCACCATAAGGAAAAGGATTACAGGGAGCTGTGTTCAATGTTAAACTCAAAGGCTCGAAGTACATAATGACACTCTTTCTTTTTATCAGTTGTATTGTGATGGAGTTATTGAAACAAAGTGAAATAATAAAAAAAGAAAAAAAGAATTAGAAATACTGAACACTATTGAAATTAATGACATACTTCGGTGATATTCAAACAATCGGTTAAATTAATGAATGTAAGTATCTGAACAATAAATTGTAACACAATAAATGCTACGTTCAGTATTTTAATGTACTTGAAAGAAATTTCAGAAATTGCCTATTGCGTCTGAACGAATGAGAGGACAAGGAAATGTGCAACAACGAGTAAAACCAAAGGGGAAAAGAAGAAAACATCCAAAGAAAGAGGATAGAATAAAGAAAGAATCGAAGAACACAAACGAAGCAGAAAATGACAAACAAACGATTCTCAAACGCATCAGAATACTTGCTAACGCTCCCTTTCCCAACGGGTCCTGTGGCGCAATGGATAACGCGTCTGACTACGGATCAGAAGATTCCAGGTTCGACTCCTGGCAGGATCGCTCAACGAGATACTTTTTTTGCCTATGTTATTACATACTCAACAACACAAACTTCTGTTTTACGTCTTCAACACACGCTGCCCACTCACGGCCTCCCCCTCCCCGCTCGTAGCACCAATTAAGCTGTGATACACAGCCCTTCGCTTGCAGTGCGAAACGTCATCCGCAACAAACAAAACATGCCCGCCCGGGCACGGTCAACCGTGTGGTGGGACGAGCACTGCGCACGCGTAAACAAATTAAATACCCTGCCTTTCTACCATCTTGCCCACCCGAAAGACGCCCTCCCGTGTGTTTGCGGCACGTGTAACGGGGTGTTGTGCGCTGCCACCGTCTCCAGATAGTGTGTTTGGAGCAGCGTTAGCCATTGAAGGGGTTTGTGTTTCGTACGTACCGACCATGGAGTGGATGGAAAAGAATTTATGTGTATATATTTAACGCTGGCGACAACTAGAGTCAGAATGAAGTTGAGTGTGTGTGGAAGGGGGGGGATGACACACAGTCCCGAACTTAGTTGGTAGCGCAGTGGCAAACACAGACACAGAACAGCACTGATAATAATAAAATCGAGAAAAATGTGCCCATCGCATGCAATTCCCATTGGGAAGGTTGTTTTTGTAGCAGCACACGATTCTCGTTGGGTTTTCTTGTTTGGTTTCCGAGCTTGGTCGCTGGTGCGACCTCACGCAAAGCACTGAACCAGTTAATGGTTGAACCGAGCGAAGGAGAAAGAGAGAGAGAGAGATAAAGCGAAAGGGTAAGCCGCATAAAGCTGTAGCTTTCTGTTACCACTCTGTTAGGGGTTCGATTGTCGATGCGAAATGAACACGAGAGCGATGCGATAAGGAGCACACCGGGGTCGATAAAGATTTCGGGGATCGGGTGAGAAGGTTTTGCTGTAAGAATGGAGCAAACAATCATTCTCATTAAAGAGACTATTATTTGATATAATTTTGTATAGGGAGATTTCGGATAGAACGATCCATTGCCATCGGCGAGGGAACACGGAACTTCCAACTCGCCAAAAACAAACAGAACAAACAAGCGCTAGCGAGACACACAGCAGAACCTTCCCGTGTTATACTAATTTAAATTAATCACTCTTGTCTTGTTGTGTCTTTTTTTCCCTTTGTGCACGGCTTTACCAAATGCCACACCGTTCCGTTGAAATGTGTTGAAATCACTCTTTTTGGTGTGTCCATTCCGTCCGAGATCGCGGCCTTCGCGAGTGCAGGAAATCATCGGCAAACATGGCAAAACATGGCACCACCATCACCACCACCGTTGGATGCAGCAGCAGTACTCCACAGCCTTGACCTCTTCCCTCGCCTTCGCCGGATTTGTTCACCTTCTCTGCGAGTGAGTAGATGCGCTTTACCAGCTCCTGTCGTCTCATGGGGCTCACTGCCGCCCCTCCCCCCCATCGGCTGCCCTCTGTACACTGTTCCAGTGAGTGCCATTCTCTCGCTCTCTTTTGGGTTCTGCCTTATTTTTTTGTTTCGCCGTCATACTACACGTGCTACACGTGTCAGGTTCTATTTTAGCCAAACCTGAAAAATGTGACGTTTTTTTTCACTGCCGATAATTTCTGACGAACGTATCTCTCGTGCCGTACCGTACGAGGTGACGAGGGAGGTTGAAAGGTGGTTGGAGCGCACGATTGAAACGTACAGTTAAAGGGGCGCGGGTTGTAAGCCACGGGCGGTCACACTGCTGTGTGCGTTGTGTGCGCGCGTATTTGGCCGCCTCGTCGCGTATCGCGCGCGCATCGATCACGGAAACGTGCGAAAGATTCGCGACACGTGACCGCGCGTTGAAACTGCGCTGTGGATGAGGTGCAGTAGGATGGGACTGGTTGAGAGGACCAAGCCCTGGGGGGGGGGGGGGGTTGTCAGCCAAACAAAACAAGTCAAACTGTGCGCAGAGGAAGAGAGAGAAAAAAAGCAGAGGTAAGAGGGAGCTATCCACTGCGTTTTGGTGAGATGAACGTGAGCCAACTGTATCTCAGTCCTCAGTCAGTCTCTTCAATATTCAGAAACCGACCGACCAGAAAGGGAATTCCCAATTCTCCCCTCTCGGACACTATTTGTGCAGCAGAAAGAGACATAATTGTAGTAAGAATTTGCATATTTTAATCGCAAAAATGATATTATTTCATCCTAAAGCACAGAATACATTATTAACCCTTCACCCGTTGTAAGTAGCACACAACCGCACACGATACTGCGTGCGAGCGACAATTATGCTACTGATTACGCCACTTTGCAAAGCACCTCCTTCTCCCTTGGCACCAACACTCTCACCCAACCGAAACCGCCCGAAAGTCGCAAAGTCACAATTTCGATTGTGGCGCGTGCCTTTACCGCGAGCAGTTTGCCACGTTAAACACACACACACACACGCTCATTGGCTGGCACAAGCAGCATTCGCGAAGGCATACGATCCCCGCTCGATCAACCCTTCACGCGCTAACACGCGCTGCTCCTTCTTGATCTCTCGGGAGTGCAAAAACAGCGGCCAAACCTTCGAGCGAGACGCCGAGCGCGTTGTCGCTATTCTCACAGCCTCTAAAACTTCGCTTCTTCTTTCATCCGTGCAAGTGTGTGTGTGTCTTAGTGTATGTGTGTGTTTTTTTTTTGCGCTGCTGCTTTTGCACGATCGCCGTTCAGCTGTGTGCGCCGCGAGTCGTAGCGCAGCAAGCTCTGTGGCCCTGCAAGGTCCTCTCCTCCTCCCTGCAACCACCGTAGATCCCCCTCCCACCCCCCATTACCCTTTGAGTAACATACAGCTGCAGCCCTGAAACGGAAAGGGAAGAAGGAAAATCGCGCAAGCCCGCGCTGGCAAGCGAGCGCGCGCGCACATACACCGCCATCGCTGCTGTATTGGTGTGTGAGCGGGCGCGCGCGCGCGAAACACGATAAAACAAAGGAACGCTTTGTGTCTCGGTGAGCCGACGATGGGGCGGGAGGGTTTTCGGAACGAAAATCGATTGAATAACGGCAGTGGCTGTGTGCGGGAGGGGGGAGGGGGGAGTATCTTGAGCGAAGGGCGTACGGCGCACGGAAGTATACATCGCCGTGCAAGAGCATCCCAGGAACGAATGGGGCGGGTAAGGGTAATGATTAATTTTATTTATGAGCCGAGGAGTTGAGAAGTGGGGACAGGGTAGTGTTTTTTTCATGTTTTTGTATTGTTTTTGCTTCATCTTAGCTTCATCTGTTTGATGGTAACGATACAAAGTAGATTTTATTTGATTTTTTGTCGTAAAATAAGTCGACATAGTGATATCATTGAATATACTACGGTCACCGGTAACAGCTTAATAACATCTGTATAAGGACCAATTGTGAATATCCAAGGCATAGGTTCGAATGTCTAAATTCAGGATTCATCTCTCACTACATTTTTACGTTACATTTACATTTTAAAGTACATTGCCTTATGGGGCGCACTTTTACAGGGTTTCCCACGATTTATTGATCGGGTTTTTGATTCGTTCCCATAATTTGTTGGTATCGTCCGAATGGATTTTAATACAATTGAACCAAAAAATTCTGGGAAATGCCCAAAAAAATTTGGTTACATATCAAAAAATATTTGGGAAGCAACCAAAAAATAATGGGAATAAATCGTGGTGAACCCTGTATTTAATATACGATTTTGTTAAGGGTTTTTTTATATGGAAAACAATCAATCAAAACTGAATTCCTCACATCATAGCCAATTGTTAGGATTCTATCACCATGATAACATTACAGACGAGTAGTCCAAAACGGGACCTTAATTTCTTTCGTAATAAAATTGGTTCTGTGTGAAAAATAACTCTTAATTGATTTTTTTTTATATTTACTTTTTCTTTATTGTCAATTATGGTCTTAGTTCTTAGTATCCAATTTTCTATGTTAGATGTAACAAAGCCAAGTTTTGCTTATAATTTCGTTACAGTATTGTAAAGACTTCCCCCGTCTGCCATGTACTTTTGAGTGGATAATGTAACCCATTGGTATTATTCTCTCATTTTGCCACAAGTGTTTTCCGACACTCACAAACCCTTTGTGCGTAATTACAAACAAAGCTCAGTTCAAGCACAGAGTGCTCACTGAAAAGACCCATTTTATTCGAGCCACGCGTTTTTTTCCAAGCAATTGTTACCACTAAAATGTAACCCAAAACTAAAACACAGGACAGACCATTTTGCTCGGTAGAAAATCAACCATAACACGTTACATTCAACAGCTACTATTTTCACATGAAAATCTTCACAAATCGCAGCTTGAAGCACACCTTCACACCCGCAAGGAAGGAGGAGAAGGGTAGCCCGTTTGATCTGAACCACCGCTACACCTAAACACTTTACTTATAACCTACAAATTAAACCCTCCTCTCCGAAAGCGGCCGAAACCCTCGAACCAGCGGAAAGTAACAACGTTCGCCAATGTGCTGGCGGTTTTTTTCCCCCCTCCACACGTTTTCTGTCCCTTTGCTGGAGGTTTTGGGAAGTTGTTCAACCGTCCTGCACACACACACACACATACACACGGTGAGCAATGCTGCCCCATTCTTATGGATCAAAGGGAAAGGCAGTACGTGAGCTGGCGTCAAGTGGTTGTTACGAACTTTCGGTCCCCACTTCGTGCTGTTTGGGCAAAGAGAGTGAGAGTGTGTGTGTGTGTGTTTAACGTGAAGGGGTGGTTTAAGTACAGGTGAAATGATAGGCGACATAGTACACACACACAGCACAGCACAGCCTCAAGCATAACCTCTGATAAGAGCGGCCGCCGCCGTCAGTGCAGGTGGAAAATTGGCGATGGTTCCACACCAAAAGCGAGATTCGTTCGCTTTCTCGTTCGACTCTGGTACGACTGAGATGCAAGAGCGTGGCGATTCGTTGTGTTTCAATTACGTCACAGGCTGTTGTTTGGTTACCCCGGATTGGGGGTTGATAACAGCGGAAACTGCAGGACGGAAGGACACCATCCCAACCGTAAGGGTAACTCCCGAATGATGGTTTAATTGTGTATCAAAATCCAACGTGCGCTTTTTGAGCAATATGCGCACCCAGTAAGCGGCATAAAGCTGGTACTAATTTCCTTTTCCACACATACTGTAAACCCTCCCTCAAGTGTCGTACCTCACCTTCCCCTCAAAGCGTCAAGGGAAAGCTTTGTCGACGGGCGAAACCTAAGCGACACAACAAACCATAACCACCGTCAAGGAAAATGCAATCAACTTGAAGTACCCTAACAAGCGCTGGCAACAGACAGGTGTAGGAGGAAGGTGCGAAAATAAAGTGCACCACCACCCAAAAAAAAAAACCTACCAACATGAGCCCGCGCGCACAGTGGACCACGAGCTACGGCGGAAAAGCGATCGAGCATGAGAGCGAAAACCCCCACGACAGCACCGCGAGAGAGCGAGAAGCGATTGTCTTTGGTCACCGGCGGGTGGTGTGGGGCGCGGCTGGCGGCAACGCAAGCACCCCGGCGACACAAAGGAAAGTAAAATGGGACACACAGCGGCGTTGGAGAATTTTTGGGGGCGAACGGTAAAACTCGGTCGGTCGGCTGTGTGTGTGCGGACGTGTCAAGATGACCTGAATACGCGGGTTTTCGCTAAGAGCGAAAGAGGGTCTTTTGCGATTGAATATGATTGTTGTTGTTACTGTTCTTGATCGAACATTGAACACTATTGTGCCGATCTCTGCGTGCCAGTAAGTAAACAAAACAAACACACATTAATCCTCAAAAACACACACAAATGTTGAATCTCGTTCAGCACAGCAGCATAAGCGCGCAAAGGTGAAGCACGGTGCGGAGCGCTCGCGTGAGACACACACGCACACACACACACACACACACACACGATCGCATGCACGCTCTGTCCGTTTTCATTTGTACGACCTTCACCCTGACCAATAAACTCGTCTGAGCGACCTGAGCGGTGGCAAAAGCGAGACGGCAGCAGCGCACGATGAAACGCCGCGAGCGAGAAAACAAACGCATTCGCGTTGCCGCGCTACAACGCAACATTCGCTCCGCGCGCGCGCCACCGTTGCGCGCCCGTACGCGTCTCTCACCCCACACAGGCGCGCGTTGAGAAACCATATGATTGCGAGGACAGGAACATTTACTCCCACCCCGGTACCAAAATCCATGCGACTTTTCGCTAACGGATTGATTAAATGGCGCCCGATTAGACGATCCGATAGAAGCACTTTTCAGGCTTAACGGATTGAGCGAGATACACCGTCGCGGCGACACGATACATGTTGCATACATGTGTACTACATTTCAAGAGCCCCCCCTCGCTTTTTTCGGATAGCAATGAGTTCAAACACACTTACGAATCCGTTGTTCAATATTTTTTTTATTTTCTACTTTCTTTTTCTAAGCACATTCTTTCATTCATACACACACCCTCCCCACTGGTATTTTTCGAAGTATTTTTTTTTCTTCTTGAAAAACAAAAAAACTAACGCACACAAGGAGACCCACGGGAGAGTGCGAAACGACAAAGAAGAGAAAACACACACACACCTTCTCCTCCCCATGGTGTTTTTCGCAAGCACACAAACACACACCTCACTCCTCCCCCCCCCTCGTGTTTCCCCCCCACCCCCTTTTGATACCGTAGGAGATCGCGAAACAGCAAAAAACACACTCACAACCACGTACGCATGCAAGCACACATACACACACATACACATACACCTACCCCTCCCCCTCTCTTGGTGTTTTTCACTAGGTGATTCACTAGGTGGCACGCACGAACGCACGAGGGAGCGTAAATGAAGAACGTATAGAACCTACGTTGCCGGTCTCCCCCTCCCGTGTTCTCGTTCTCCGACAAGGCTGAGGTGTACACGTTTTTGCGTGTACCTTTGCCGTCCCTCCTCTCCTTCCTCATCCGTTGACCGTTCGTTGTAAGCTGGAGGATGAGTTCAGCGCTGTTGAAGAAATGAAAGTTAAGAATAAGATTACTCACTCTTATTTGGTATGCTTTGTGTGTTATCATAACTTACCTTATTGCAAACAAAATCCGGAATGAAGCTCCTCGTTTAGAATATTCCGCATTCGATCACATCCTCGGCGATGCTCGACGCCATCAGTGGATGAAAGCAGGAAAAGAAACAAAAAAAAAGCATCAGTCACCATCATCTTACTCTCACACTTTTACATCGGTTGATGATTCTTACCTTTTCAAATTCACCAAAACAAACAGCGATGGAACCAAATCCAGAACACCAAAATCACACACGATTTCTGGAGCAAACCGACACATCCTCCCCCTCCAATTGTTTGCCACAGACTGACGTGTGTGTGAGCAGCAATGTTCTTGAAGCGGTGAGCAACGGTAAAGCACACACAAGAAGAAGCGAGACGGCTATACGAGTAGCGACTTACGCCGCCGCACAGACAGCGCGCGTCATAATTTTACGCGCGAAAATCTTAAAATTCAAGTTATTCATGACAAATTGAGTCGACATTTTCATACTCTGACGAACTTTTACGAAAGATATGTAAAAACTTAATGTAGTGCAATTAAATTTAGTGCAATATCATTAGCAGAACATAACATTTTGATATTTGTTTGTAAATTCAGATCCTAAGAGCTACTACTTTTTTGAACAATAAGTGTAGCAACACAAATTTTGTCTGAGTCCAGAACAGCAACAGGGAAGATGTCGTACCCTGAGTGTGGAGATGTGTGTGTGTATGTGGTGAACGTTGCCGCGTCAAGCGTGCTGTAGGATACAATGCGTGTAGGAGGGGGTAAAATCGCTTGGCTCATTGAAAATACAGGCAAAGTTGGCGCGAAGAAAACGCAACACTACGGATTGTATGGAAAATGTTGCGCGTTCAATCCGATTGCCATGCGATTGTCCTGGGGGCACACACACACAACTGCAGGCCCGCTGCCAGCTTTTCGTCGCTTTTCACTCGACTTCCGTTTGGGCCAAAAGGTAATCAACCACCGTGAAAGGGTGAAAAGGGAGGGAGGTGGTGGTTCAAAACACCTTCCCTGACCTTTGTTGTCTTTCAATTCCACCAGACGGGGAAGAGGGTTCGATCAATTGCGACACACACACGGCGCGTTGGGCTTCTTATCGCACGGGCAGTTGCAGGTTGTCGCATGTCGACCGGGGTTGACCGATAACCGTGCGCCCTTAATCGCAACATTCGTTCCGAGCGATAACAGCGCCATGTGTGCCAAACTGCCCCCCCCCCCTCCCCCTCCCACGCACAGTGACCATCATCGTTGCCGTGGGGGAAATCCACACATAATAAACTAACACCACAATCGGTGCCAAATCAAGACGCCGCTCACCGCTCCGTGGTCCGACACGTTCGTGTCTGGGTAAATGAGTGTGTGTGTGTGTGTGTGAGTGCTTTGTCGATCATACGGTTTGGTGTGCCGTGGAGGGGGAAGGTGGAGTACGTGGACGGAGCAGATCGACACTCGAGGCCATTATATTTGTGTGTTGAATAATGCTGACTCGGGTGGGCTGGTTTTATGCAACATGAAGGATACACACACAACTTTTGTGGTAATTTATTTTCTAAACTTTTTACTATAGAAAACCTGTTGAAATTGGTAATTTGGAAGGCCGTTTTATGAACTGAAATAAAGGAATTTAAACGTTTCTATGTTAAATATGATAAGGTTGTTGTCGCGTAATGTTGGTTCTAGGGCATACATTTTTAATAGTAGTGCGCATCAATTTTTGACTGTAATGCATCAATTCGTGTCTGTAAGACAACAGTTTTGCTGCTGAAGGAATCACAATAAATTTACAAGGTATACCTATTTCGAGAGATTCTTTTTTTCCTTCCAAAACTTCCAAAATTGAGACATAACAATTGTTTTATTTCTATCAATTAGTTTATTATCTTTTAAACAATAATTCAATTTGCAACGCACGGTTTAAGACAATACTTAAAATTTTGTAAATAAAACGATTGACTTACAATCAAATTTTACAGCTTTAGAGACAAAAATTGATGTGTTAGAGGCAAAAATTGAGACACGTTGTCAAAAATTGATACCTTAGAGGCAAGCCTAAGTGTTGTACTTGCAAAATTAGAGCATCAACGACTGTAAAACAGATAATACGTTGCCATTTGTAAAAGACTTTTCTTCCTGAATAAATAACACAATAAAATAAGTAAACCAATGGATTGGAATCAATCCGATCAATATTAGTTAACAGATAAGCTAGTTATATGTTTTATGAAGTTTTATAAAGCAAAACGATCCATTTCCCACCAACCGACGTTCACAGCAAAAGTGATCAATTTAGAACCAATAAGCTTGTATGGAAAAAAGGAAAAATCTTGTTACATTGTACTTAGAGATATAAGCTGAAGCTTACTCATCATGCTTTAAAAATACAACCAGCAAACTATTTTAAGCAGTGTATTAAACTTTTATGGACGCCGTGTTTTATGGGGTAATATTTCATCCAACCACTTGGTGCAAACTGTTCAGCGTTCTGTTCAGCTAATTAGAAAATTAATATGATGTTCTTTTTTTCTAAAAAAAGAAAAAACAAACATTATTTAACTAGTAACTGATTGTACCAACGTCCCACTCCCGAAAACTGTTGTAAAGTTTAGCTAATATAACTATGACTCACCCAACCTTACATCAAAGCATCAACAAAGACAGGTGAAGCCTGTGATTGGCAAAGTTTTTAATTATTATTAATCTATTAAAATTAGCTATTGGTGTGCACACTGCACAAGGGCACAAATCTCAACGATGGAAAACTATAAACCGGTGCGTCGTAATGGTGAAAAAGAAGGTTGTCCGCTTCGCGTCTTCTTCCCAAAACCGGCCCAACAGATGATGCGCCTCGCTGAAGGGTAGAGTAAGGAGTAAGGCGATCACTTTCAACACGCCTGGGATGCGGAAACCGGGTGGTGGCAGGCATCGCGGACCCACCGCGGACAGGTGTGTGAGGCCGTCCCTGCCGAGATAGCGATAGTGTGTGAGCGAGAGTCAAGTAAGCAGCGGAGAGAAAGAGATAGAGGGCGAGAAGCGCTGTGTTGCTTTTTTATTTTCCAGGTCTAGGCCGGTCGATGCCGCATCCGTGGCCATCACATCCCCTGACCGGTCGCGTCCAGTCGCGATCGCCATCGCTAGTTCCGGATTGGGTATACGGCGGCGGCGTCGTCATCTTGTCATACGGATATTTTGTTTTCCTACACCACCCCTTCTACTGCTGTGTCGGTAGGGGAAGAAGAAGAAGAAGAAGCATACAAAACCACCCCAATCTGCTCACGCGGACTGTGCGGAGACTCCTCACTCACTCACAACCAGATCCGTGGCTCAGTCGCACGCACACGCACACACACGCCCGGACCATATGGGTGACGAGCGGTGTAAAGTGAGTGTACGCGGTGAAGGCTGCACGAAATGAACTGCATTGAACTGAACCTTCCCTTGCTCCGGGTACGCTATCCCCCATCACTCACCCCCCTTGCACCAGAAACTGCTCCCCCCCCTTCCCCCTCTCGGATCTTCGGAGAGACGCGAAAAGTAAAAACAAAACACACAAAAAAGGTCAACCTATATTGCGACGCCGTCGCAGAGTGCGCGCGGACCAAAAGTTGTCCTTGACGGACAATCAGCGGCGGTGGCGGTTGGCGGTTGTGAGTTGAGATGATGGCGCGCCGAACACAACCGAATGCCACGGCCTTTTTGACAGTGTGTCAGTGTGCGTCGTGGTCGCCGTCGTCATCAATCGGTGCTTCATTGCACGTGGCCAGCGTGGTTGCGTTGCGGAGGACGCGGGCTGTGGTGGTTTACCACCTCAAACAACGCAGATAATACCCTACTTGTTAGTGTGCCAGGGCCGCGTACGCCAAAACAGTAAAACCCGAAGAAAGGTGACCCCGGGGCTCGGGAAAAGTGGAAAAGATTCTCCACAACACGGCACCGAGCAACTGTTTTCGCTTCTTCAGGAGCAACAGCAGCAGCAGCAGCACGATTGAGGTCAAACTTCAAACACACACACACACACACCCGGAGGGAATGATGCATCACTGAAAAGGGTGCTCTACCAGCAACGGATCGTCTTAATCTTAACGCGCTGAAGCTGACTAATACTGGGGGGGACGCGCAGCACTCCGAAAAGCTCCCCCAGGCCGAGACGACGCGTTTTGCAGCTCGACCATGACCTGATTCTACCGCTCGGAACAGGGTTGGACAAACAAACGTTGATATGCACCGGTAGTGGGATGGGAGCTAGCTGCCCTGCACACCTCCCCGGTGTCGTGAAAGTGTCTCGTTTGCGTGTCTTTGTGCAGAGCGCGCTGGGTGGGAAGAAATAATTTGAACTGTTTACACCATTTGTGCATCATTTATCGTAAGCAAAGTGAGGCGAATGCATCAAACACAAGCGAAAGATCAAGGCGACGGGTCCCTGTTTCCTTCTATTGCAACACACACACACACACACCTGGCAGTGTTTTCTGAGATCTTGTTTTTGTACAGAAATCGTCCAAAGGGGTCCAACGAAGCCGAAGGAAAGTTAATAATTTGATCCCTTGCGCCTTGGTAGCAGTTTCCAAAGTGCACTCACACACACACACACACACACTCGTACAGGTAGGTTGGGAAGGGAACGTACCAACCAACAGCATAATACCCATAGCGCAACAACGCGGAATAATATCGTTATGAAATGCACAATGAAAAGCAAAAGGCAAAATCAGCAGTAGCACCAGCAGCACCAGACTGGCCACGTCTTACCGTCTTACGCGTGAACACGCACCAACACACACAGCAACATCTGTTCCGTTTTTTGTCCTTCTTCCCAGCTGACGCGACGCGGGAAACGGTTACATTTTCTTCGCCTGTGTGTCCTGGGGCCGTACCCCGATGGTTTGACAGTGCTGTTTGTGGGGGATACTACTGTGAGACGCAGACAGACGAACGGGGAAAGGTTGTTGTTCCCTGTTGCGCTGCGCTTTCACCTCGGTGTGTGAGTGTGTGAGTGCGTAAGTCTGCTTGCACGCGGACGCATGGGAACAATTTCCTTCTCTTTGGCGTTTATATGATTGCAATTTTCGCTCACATTGAACGCAGAAGCAATAAGGTGGTGGACCTTTTTTTTAACATAAACACGGCACAGCTACCAGCTGGACAAACTGTGCATACCGATGATGTATGTAAACGGGTGCCGGAGCTGTGGATGGGAATTTTGACACATATCTTTTGACAGAATGTCAATGAAATGATGACGTTTAGTGATGGTTAATATCTTGAATGGCTTCCAAATTCTCCTATTAATCCCTAAAGTCCGGATTACACTTACAGTGTAATTGAGCGTGAAATTTTGAGGTTTTTCTGCTATATTTCGTTAAATATTCATCAGAATACGGTTTATCGTACACCAAAAGAAAGGATATTTGATTCCCTTGAATTGTTCACAAAGAATCACAAGGAAATGCATTTATTTCATTACCTCAATATGCTTTACAGTCTAAATAGTTGGGGAACTGAATATCCTTTCTGTTGGTGTACGATAAGCCATCGATAAATATTTTTAAAAAAATATTAAAACCACAATTTAATTCACTTTCGCACAAGGTCTAAAACGACTCTTATCTTATATACTCTTTGTTTGCATCGGAAATATCATACTTGCACATTATAAAAATTGCAGCATGCCTAATACATTTCAAATTTTAGGGCATTTAATTTTCTTTTACGTTTCACACCCGTCCAAATCCCCATCAAAGTGGTAATGATTAATTTCTTTCCCTTTAAAAAAACCCGTATAAATAGTAAAAAAAAAAAATTAAACGCGATAAAAAGCACATCATATGCCTAAACGGTTTAACAGTGCGCCTCAAGAAAGATGCTCTTCACGCTCGCGAGTTTTTGCATTTGTTAATTAAAAGCTATACACGCACACGCATGAAACGACATCCAAACAGCAAACAATAAAAAAAAAAACTAACCGACACAAACCGTCCACAAAAGGGCCACCAACCTTTGCGCTTTTTGTGCTGCTTTTGTGAACAACAAATAATAATAAATGCCCCAATCGGGTTTAATACACACTCACAGACACCTGTTCAGGACAGTAACAGGATGAAACCGATCAATGTTCGACAGGATGGGGAGGGGAAGAGAAGCGAGCAAAAAAAACTAACTACAATCCTGCCACCCCACGTCCAAAAGCGGCCAACGAGCAGACGCGCAAACGAAACAAATGGAAATGTATGTGACTGGTGCTGCTGCCTGCTGCTGCCACCACCCATAAGCTTTTGTTTGCCACCACAAATTGCAACACAAACACGGGAACACACATACACATAAGCTTCACGCGAAAAGCCGACACAGATTAAAAAAGCCGTGCGTTTTTGTGCTGTTTTTGTTTTTCCTGCGCAAGCGACACCTTTGCACGATATGCTCTCGTCGAGTGGCAATGTGTTGTGTGGGCAAGGGTAGTTGACTCGATGAGCTGGGGGGAAAAAAAGCGTAAAAGGGGTTAATTCCGATTTTTTGTTAATTAAATTTGTTGGCGTTTAGTTTTTTAAGCGCTAAACAATTACTTACAGGGTTTGATGAAACGGACCCGAAACGATTTAACATCGACCTTTGGTTTCGACGTTGCAACAGGGAAACCCTACAACAGTAGCGTCTTCACAAAAATAGCATACCCGAAACTTGTCAATTTGGGAATTGCCAAGCAAGAGATGCCCCTCACACTCATAACCACACACACACAAACACACAACAACACTTATCGCATGGGAAACGGTAAATTGTCGCCGTTATTCCCACACAACTCGCTGTGAACCTTCTTCCCCCTTATCAGCCGCTGAGAAGAGGAGAAGGGAAGGAGGGTTTCGGGTTTTCGCGGGCTTCATCAGCGCAAACAAAACGAGAAAGCACGCACATACGGAGCTACTAATGCGCTTATCTACCGAATGGCGTTGGTGCTAATCATAGTGTACGCTTCTTCGCTGTACATTGTTGCATGCGCGTGCATCATCCAACGCCTAGTAGTGGATGTTCATGTTGCCACCGGTTTCGGAAGCTTGGCTGAGCCTCTTGGTACGCTGATTCGAAGCATCACAACACATACGCCGAAGCCGAACGTGTAGAGGTTTGAGCAATTCATGCTGTTCTCTCGTCCGATCAGTGCCGATAGGTCCTTGGTAAGATCATTTTCACGTCTCCTTTTCTTGCCTTTGCCTTCTTCATTTCTTGCTGTCTAGAACGATCACCTGCGTCCAGTTCTGTTAACGAATGAGTTCCAAACACAATACTGCTGCATTCGAGAACTTTTTTTCGTTCGAAAATAAAACACACACAGCTATAGGAAGCTGTGCAAAGGCACAGAGGGAAAGCCAAAAGGTCCCTTTCGTCAGGCGCAAGCATTACTTTCTCTATTCTACCGTTTCACCTCCCAGCCTTTAAACACAGGTATGATGAAAAGGCTAAGCCCATAATCCACTGTATAGTGAGCGATTCATCTCATCTCGCATCTTGATTGCGGACAAAGAAAGAACCAAACCAAATCACCATCCTTTATTGCACGTTCAGTTCAGTTCAGGGAAGAATTTTTATTAACAAATTAATGATAAAGTATTTGATGTAGTTCACCTACTATTTGTCTTACGGCAAGATAATCGCCTGCGAAACGTGAGCGCCACCGAACACTGGCAACAACAAAAACCGGGCCCTACCACCCGCGTCTCGGGCACAAGAGGTTCGCGTGAAGTGATTTAAATTATGCTGTCATGCTTATCGTCTCACCAGGCACGTAAACCACACCACCCCGCGGGGAGGAGGACATAGCATAAGCCGCTTTTTACTCGCCATCGCGCTCTGTTTTCATCCAGCTCGAGGATGGCTTTTATTTGTTTGCGCGACTCCGCGCTCTCGTACGACTTCAGAGGGCCCCACGGCCTGTGTTGCGTCGTTGTAACGCTCCCGAGGTGTGTATGTGAGAGAGAGAGAAGCTGCTTTGATGCCGCTGGTATGTCCCTCTTTGGGTTTGTTTCACTCCGTCTGGTCGTAGAAGCCTCCCCGGCATCATCGCCAGCACACACACCCCGCGGAGATAAGCTCATGTTTTTTTTTTTAATGTTTTTTCGTTCGGGATAATCGACATCGACGATACATACTCTGCGAGAGTATGCTGCCGCCGCTACCAACGGAGAGAACAATCTGTGTGTGTACGTGAGCAAGAGACTCATCTCCTTGTTTCAATGGCGCGATTCATCAACGGCGTGTTTTGCTGCGTTTGATGCCGCTTGTGCGTGTTTGTGTGTGAATGATGCCAGAGGGGGATGATGATGATGATGATGATGATTGGAATAATAATATCAAACCCCGAACGGAAGCATGACTATATGCCGGTTTTGAATTAGTTTGTGTGTGTATGTGTGTTTTTGGTAGAAGGTGCAAAGGGAAAACGGAATGAAAAATAATACAATAAACCAAAATCGAAACAACACGGATCGAACGAAGAGGGTGAGCGAACATACCGAGGAGTATGGAAAGAAATGCATCTTTAACTGCGAGCTAAACGCTATTCTCACCGGTGCAATCGCATGTGTACCGCAAAACGTCGTTTGAAGAGGGTAAAAGCCCCGAAAAGGACGCACACATACATATAGAGAAGGGCAGGCGCGCATGGATCAATGGTTTTCTTTTTCTTTTGCCCCAGCGTATATGGCGGGTTCGTCGTCACGCGGTCGTTGTTGTGCGGGTCGGACGGAATTTCCGGCGTAACTGCTCTCCTTTTGCCTTTTGCCGCGTGCGGTGCGCTGTTGGAGCAGCCAGTTAGCGTTCGTTGGATAGGTCATGAAAGTCTCAAAAACCCACTCCAGATCTATGACCCCCATCGGAAGCGTTTTTTTTTGGTTTCGATTGTGAAAAAGGTTAGCGAGCTGGCGGGCTGGAATATAAGCGAAAGGAATAAAGCGGGACCAAATACTGCTGCTTTATGCTTAATCCTGACTGATGTAATGGCGATGATGTCTTCCATGCCCTCCCCGAGTTGTACGACCAGTGCTTACGTGTGCTTACATTCGGCTGGTACGCGTAATCTCAGTGCTCTCCATCACCTCACCTGCGCATCGATCTCTGGGATATTCTGGGTTCATCCCCTCCTGTTGCTTTCCGTTTTTGGCTCTCCATCGAACCATGCAACTGCACCGAACACCGACCGAATATCTCTCCACAGACCAAGGCCTCATCGATGCCCCAGGGAATGGGCTGGTTGTATGGCAAGCGAAACGGCCGAAGCTGGAACACAAATAACAACACCAAACCTACACTGAGAGGAAGCAGCAAAAACGGGGGGGGAGGGCGACGGCCCGGGGAGAAAATGTGTTAAAAGATCAACAACATCTGCGAGGGTCAGTCTGGTTGGCGACGAACGACTTTACCTCTAACCGTTTTCCAGCTCGCTTCTCCCACCCCTTACCGAAGTACGTCACTGCCATCCGCCCAAGCTACCGCGCGCATTATCGTGCTCATTTTGTGCCTCATTTTTGCTTTTGTTGCTGGAACAGGAAGCACATACAGCGCACTTCGTTTGACGCACTTGAACCGTGGAGTTATTTGCAAAATAATAATAAAAACACTTCTTTGAGGTGAGCGAGTACGAGAGAGGGAGAGAGAGAGAAAAAGATCGCTCAATAAGTGAGAATGAGATCGTTGCCTTCCCCGCGCACTAGAGCTCACCCGTACGCTATTAAGCCGCCTTCTCACATCGACGGGGATATAGCTCAGTGGTAGAGCGTTCGCTTTGCATGTGAAAGGCCCCGGGTTCGATCCCCGGTATCTCCAGCGAGAAGCTCTTCTTTTTTTCACATGCTCTACCCACACACACTATGCCATCGAGAACTTCATCCAGTTGGCTCCTCCAGGAGAGGGTATCAAAAACGGGACACAGTTGCGTCACCACAACAGGTCAAGGGAAGAGGAATCGTACGCGACAACACCTGCGTGTGCAACGAGAACTCTGTGAGGACACTCACTTCACACAGGAGATCCGGTTTATTACCCTCGTCGCTGTGTGGCAACACTGGGATCTGGAAGTTCAGCCCCGATCGATGTGTGTAGGAGGAGGTGTTGCTATCCTTTGCTTCCTCTCCCTTGCGTTTTTTTGATTAATGATCGTCCAATCCCGGGCAGAAGCTGGAACCTCTTTCGTCGTCTTAGTCGCCGCTGTGGCCGTTGTCGGTTCTTGACCAAACCGGCAACCGGTTGGGATTCGCGAAGAAGTTATAAACGCAATTAAGTCACACGGGCCGATGGAGAGTCACCGCCACCTCCCTCCCTTATCCTCCTCCACCGCCCGGAGCTTGTCTTCGCCTTGTCCTCGCGACTCCATAAACAAGGGCGACTGTGTACTGCCTGCCCGCTGACTCGGTTCGGTTTACAGCCTGTTTCTGTGCATTCTCATCGAAACGGTTGAATGAACTTCAGCGACCCGACCCGACAAGGAGGGAATAAAAACCACGTAATGTTGAATGGGAGAGTTATATTGGGCAGGGGGTGTTTTTTGTGTGTAGTTGTGTGTTAAATTTTGTTAAGGTCATTTTTCGTCCCGGCAGCGATTGAGTCCAAAAAGTCAAGTTTATAGCAAATGATTAATTATGTGATTATGTTTCCGGTAGGTGGACCCCGCTAGTTTAAATGTCTCTCTTTCTGTTCAGAGAACCGTACCGTAGAGCTAACAATTTTAGTGGCAAAAATGGCTTCCCTAAACCGTCACAAACCTTCACACAGCTCCATATGGGACGAATGCCGCTAGCTGATGGTTGCCCTGCCGGCCAGCAAGAGCCAACAAACCGTGCCAGAGCTCGCGCCTACACACACGCAAAAGGTGAACGAGAGCGCATGGAAAGGGAACTTGACGAGCGGCAGACGAAAGAACCCAACCGACGACAAATAAGACGACAGGAGCAAGCCACCGCCGCCGCCGACGGGTACTGGCCCAGAAAGTTTGAACAGCAGGTCCGGATGGTCGTTGCCACCTGAAGGGTGTTTCTTTTTGCTTCTACTATCTCTCGTTATTGTGCTCGCTCCGCGATGGCTTGTGGAAGTGAAAAAAGATACCTTCTTCCCGAGTGAGCGGAAATCAAACAAAACTTCCCCAAAAAAAAAAAAGGTACAAAAGCACCTACAACAGTTGTGCAGGGATACGGTGGTGCTCAACAAATGAATCAAATAAACAGACACACAGCCACACAAACACAAACACCCGCACAGTATATGTTTCACTCGTTTCAAGATACAGTCCACGTAGCACGTGGAGTACACCATATGCTGGCTAAGGGTTTATTTCACGCTGGAGAAGGAACTTGATAGGCGTGCAACAGGAAGAAGAGCGGACGTGTATGCCTGCCACCAAGTATTATTGCTATTAACTTATTTTGGTTATGGTTTTTTGAGGGTTTCTTTTGACACATTGACACATACAGATGTCTGACTGACGAATTTGAAAGAAGTTTAATGTACGTAAAGAATTGTTCTCATACTGTTTTGTTATGCTTTTATAATCGGTTACACTTGTGAACTCGTTTCACTATTTATCGAAAGACGTGGAATGTATAACGTGTTCCTTTTGCCCGAAAAAATTAGATCAGAATCTGAGTTCAAGTCGCTATTAGGTTCCTATTTGTACTTAACAATAGTTCATTGTTGGTTGGAGTATGGGAAACTATCGTTTGTGAAATTAAACAGGATAATTGTAAAAAGTAATAGGGCAAAATGAGCAAACCCGCTTTGTACAGGCAAGACTTCATTCCTTCAGACTTCAGTTGATGCATTCCACTTAAAATTTGGTGTTTTATGCATAACTTTGACCATTCTCAAGTATAAAGAAATACATGAAGCAAAGATAATTAAGTATAGAATGTTAGACTGCAGTAGAATTTCGAATGATTTTATTCCACATGCATAGCATGTCTTGCTACTCATGAAACTACATTATGATCTCAAAGGTGATGGTTTTTTTGCTACAATTTTGCTAAAATATAACAGCTAAAGTATGATGACCTTCTGTTCAACCAAAGTAAGCGGGACCAAATACTGCTGCTTGAGAACCACAACCAAATGCTCTGAAAGGTTATCTATCGAAAAAATCAATCTAGCTTGATAAGTGGACAAGTTATTGGAAAAAAGAGTACGAATATGTTGATTGTATTTGCTGCTCCCTTAATTGTATACAGGTGTCCCCCGAGATACGACTGTATTTGGGACCGAAAAAATGTCCCAAAACAAGGCGTAAGTCGAAAAAGTCGTATGTCGAATATCTATGAATATAAAGTTTATAACCGAAGTTGAATAGTTGGAATTTATAATATCGTGTATTTTATTTAAAATAATGTTCGATAATGTAATAATTATATTTTTTAAACCGTACACAATATAGATATTCAAGATAGGGCAGTTGTGGAATCTTTGGAAATGTGTGTATAACGGTTATCAGCGCAGATATTCCAAAAAATACATTAATTTCTTGTAGATGACAACTTTTAACTGTCAAAATCAAAATCGTCGTATCTGCGAATCGTCGTAACTCGAGGAGGTCGTAACTCGGGGGACGGACGCCTGTACACAGATGCTGCGCCACTATTCCCTCTTTATGAAACTGTCGAAGTGCTGATATGCTCATATGTACAGTGCATATCTATCTTCCTTCTTCTATTTGGCGTAACCGTCCTACGCGGACATGCCAGGCCTATTTTTATTATTCAGGCTTTCGAGACTTAATTCCTTACCACGTACCAGCCGGATAAATAAAGTCAATCCTTGCTACGGGGAGACGGTCCTCCATTCTAGATTTGAACCCATGACGGGCATGCTAATAAGTCGTACGAGTTGACGACTGTACCACGGGATCGCGTCAACAAAATACAGTGTAGTGCATATATCAACTATAATTGATTTTGTAGATATAGTGATGGTTAGTCTAACTTAAACACACGGAAAATACGGAAAAATGTAGCACACCCAAACATAGTCAATCGATAGCCATGCGGAGTCAAAAGTTGGCAAAGAATCAAGACCGAATGGTATTTAACATTTACACCGTGCCACCTTCCATAATCCAGCATCAATTCCAGCGATCTCAATTAAATCCAAACCATCGCCAACCACCATCATATCTCCCCTTTCCCATGCGTGTGAAAATACGTGAGCAGAAGCGGCATTAGCCGAGCGCTAGACAGCGGCAAAATAAGTGGTTTTTAGTACACGTAATAGCACAATGCACCCACCACCCCCTTCCAACCAGCCCATCCTTAGCAGCATGTGACTGTGTGCGTGCCTGTGTTTGATGCCGTGCTGACAATCATGCTCGTTTCCGTCTCACCATAAATTTGCATCCCGTCTAATGTGCCCGCGGACGACGCGTCCAGAATTGCATTTTGCATCGTGTTTGTATGGGTGTGTGTATGTGTGTGTGTGTGTGTGTGTGTGTGTGTGTGTGTGTGTGTGTGCATACGGCACACTAACGAATGGTGCTCCCAGTGTCCCGCATATATCCTTACGAGCGGCGTTACGGTACCAGCACCAGGCGAGGTCCTTTGTTCCGCAAAAGCGAACCACACCACACTCGGCAGGATAGATTTTCGATTCGCAGTAGGCCGGTTGCGTAAGCGAGAGCGAGAGAGAGAGAGAGATACCCTCGATTGTACGATGTTGTTTGCACTTCCTTTATCCCGATGGTGCTCCGAAATGGCCTGCCAGCCAGCCAGCCAGTGGAAAATGTTCATCTTTTCCCGGCTTTCCGACCCACGATCAAAATCTCCTGTGCCACCTCCACTCATCCTTGCGCCCGTTCCGGTTTCTACAAAACAGCTAAATATTCGTATCGAACACGTTTTCACAGCACCCGCTCTACGCGCCTACTACAACGTCCCAAGAGAGAGAGAGAGAGATAGTGAACGAAACGAAGCGAACGAGCGAGCAGCAGCAAAATGGAGAGACGCGGAGCGGTAAAGTCCGAGTTGCGTGTGATATTTCATCCGACAACGGTTTGAAGTTGGCTAGATTTTGCAGTCGCTTCACGTTCACTCCGCCCCGCTTGGGCACCCGCCTGTTTCTACGTCCCCCCAGCCCCCACACGGTCCCCTCGCTGCACACAGTGATTCTCTCTGGAAACCTTTGAACTTCCTCTTCCTTTCGAGCGCCTGTAAGCAACTTTATGCAAACGACACAAGCCAAAAAGGAACAAAAACAACACGTACAGGTAAAATGAAGTATATGTCACTTTGAAAATGGCAGTACATAGTAGGAGAAATCTTCTCGTGAACACTTTTCTAGCACAATATTCAAAGTCATTAAAGTTTAAGTAGTTTCAGTTGTCGATGATTGAACGAGTGGAAAAGTGTACAACAATCTGGAACTAGTTTCTTGACAAAGATGCTCCTGCTCGTCAATATCAAATCAAACACCATCATTGATCAATCTCATCTCAGAGCTTTGCTTTGCTCTCCCACTGTCCCCCTCTCTCGCTCTCTCTCTCTCCCTCTTTATCGCTCCTTTTCATCCCTTATTTTCTTCGTTCCTCTTCCCATTTTCAGGACCACCACCGGACCCCCCCCCCCCTTCTCACTCAACCGCTTTGGCAGCTTTTCGACGCCGAAATTGTCATAAAAATTGCTCAACGGAGCCAACATTAAACGGTGTGTTGTAGGCGTTGTTTTTTTTTGTTTTTGGTTTTTTGGTTCTTTTCTGTACACTTCTCTTTCCTCGTTTGTGTTGGTGGGAAGGAACTTTGCGTTTCAATGTTGCCTTGAGATGGAATGTTTTTTGTTTGTGTCCTGTTCCTTTCTCTTCCTTTTTGTTCTGCTTTACCAAATACAGTGGTGCAGTCGGTGGTTGTTAATCTTTCGTAAAGGTTGCGGGGTGATGTTTTATGCGAAGAAGAATGATCTTTAACAGTGAGGACGCTGGGTGTACGAAAAAGACAATCAATTATACGAGTTTTAAATGGCCAATTAAATATTGGATCAAGACAATCGAGATCTGCTAGACGTCACGCGGTGAATTTTATTAATTGCAACAAATATTGCTTATAAATTATAATACAAAAGCCGCGTGTTTTAACTAATTTTTTGTGCCACAAACTCTTAACACGAAAAACACGCATACTAAAGAAATGGCAATTGTCACTTGCGCAAAGTACCGGAACTATGGGAGAATTGTTATTGAACGCACCCCAACCCAACTCCTCTAATTTGCGCGCCTGTCGGTGCATCATAATCCGACAAAACGCGCCAAAGCGAAATAATACCAATTAAATAATCAATTCAAATCGCCTAATGGGCAATACACACACATACAAACACATGCTGGTACGTCTGGGATTGATGCGGAGTGGTGCGCCATCGAAGACACCGGAAGATGCCGGTGGAAGCAGGCAAAACGGCTCAGTTTCGGAAGAACATAAAAGCCAAATCAACCGTTGAGCAGCAGCAGCAGTAGAAGGGGTGAAGGGTGATACAAATAATTATCCCCCTTCGACGAGGAAAACTAAATAAGAGAGCGCATCATAGCCAAGGCAAGCTCCTCCACCGGAAAGTGGGTAGATCTCCACACGCTTGTTCCCGCTCACACATATACGCGAGCGTGGTCGTTCTGAGGCGGTGTTGGTTGGTTCGTTGTTTCGGAAGGAAGTCGTCTCACCGCGGTGAGCAAAAAGGATGAATGAGCAACAGTGAGCGCGGTGTGTATGTTTTTTTCCACTTCACAGAAACACAAAGAAGGGCACGTTTCGAATCAAATTTACGATTTAGTTTGGGGTTACTTTCGTTTTTTTTTTTTGCAGTATCGCGTTACTGAAATGATTAATAAAGTGGCAAAGCTTATTCAAATGATGGTTTAATGCTTATTGTTTATATTTAGTAAAAGTCTATTGCAATGAACCCAATCGCATGTTGATCTATTCAAATGATCACTTGTCAAAATGTCATAAAACTGCTTTCAACTATTACGATTACTTTAATTAAAAACAAGCACATGCTGAAGCACTTATAACCTATGACCTTTATCAATAATGAACCCATTGGATTATTATTTTGTCCATAAACTATCACGCATCCCTGGCTTTGATCCCGTGTCTCTCAGTATCAAACGGCCCATCAGCAGTGTCGGATGGAAACGTGTTCCGATTTCGGGGAACCGATTTGCTAAATCATATTCCCTTACTCCGTAAAACACATACACACACACACGCAAAGCGACACACATGTACGACACGACACATGAGGCAAAAGTGCCGAATTGTCTTCTGTTCGGCCAACCATGAGCGAGAGACCCAGGCGGACCCCCCGTAGCCCGTTTGCATTAATTTATCAATTCTAAGCGCTAAAGTGTAAACTTATGGGCCTGAAAAAAAAAGAAACGCTCCCAACATCCCCCAACAGCAGCAGTACCCAACCAGATTGATCCAAAAAAGGCCTCTCTCACACACACATTGTGCTCTCTCTCTCTCTCTATTTATCAGTCTCTTGCGCTCTCGCTCGCTTGCTTCTATCGTCTTTTGCTGTGCTGTGGAAAAAGCGGGGAAGCCTGTGGCATTCGGATGACCGTAACGTAATCACTTCCAATTTTACTGCTCCATCCCCTCGCCTGCTGTTCCCTCCCCTTCTGTCCATGCCAATCCGACAAACTCTCTTTTTGCCATTCGGCAAAAGAGAAGTTTTCACTACACCGCAGCGCGCACACACCACCGTGTTTTGTTCCCTTCTATTCTCGGGACGGCGGTGTGTCCGTCTTCTCCCGCTGGCTTTCCCTTCCACCCAACATGTCATCACAATTCGAGCACTCGAAACACACACACACACACACACACACACGGTGGATATGCGGGCGGGCGGGCAGGCGCGAACGGAACAACGCCAAACATGTTCCTTCCCCTTCTTGTGCTGGCGCGGTTGGTTGTGTGAGCAGCGGGGCGGCGTTCTCGACGACCGAGGTGGAAGTGGTTCCATGCTTTTCATCTCTCACTTACTCCACGTGGTTTTGGGTAAAATCGAAGCGAAGTTTTCTTCGCAATCGGAAGAGAGGAATCGATGCCGGCTGATCCCGGTTGGGAAGGTTCAAAACCGTACGAGACGCTTTTTAGCCAAACGGCTAACCGGCCGGGTAGGTAGGTTCAGGGCACAGCGGCTACACCATCCGGGAGCCGATGCGTGTACACATACACACACACACACCGGCCCGTGTGTGTTCCTCTGCTTGTGAACCTTCCTTTATCATGAACCTCAATTTATGCTTTCCCGTTTTGCCCTCCTCCATTGCACATTAAAAAGGTGGAAGGTATGGCAAACGGACAAAGCACCAAAGGGAAGAAGTGGTTGCAATTTGTACAATTTTTCGAATAGTTTCATAAATGTCTAGGAAAGTGTCAGACAAACAGCATCTAATATGCTCTTCAATGTTTTTTTTTCTCTGTAAGGTTGAAATATTGTAGGAACCTGTTGAGAATCAACCGGGAAATGTATGTCGTTCTATAATGAATGGAAATAATATGATGTAATTAAACAATTCAAAAAGTAGTACGATAACTCCCAATCGATTCCCAATCGAGCGCAAAAATCGGGTCTTCGAGCTATTTCTCTTAAACTGGCGCCCTCAAACTTTCTTTAACTGCACCAGTTTAAGAAACTTTTAGAGCAAGTCCTTTAAAATCGATTGTGATGTGGCTTTTTGGTTGGTTTCTTCTATGTTCTTTGGAAAAAACCTTCCCAATTCTTATCATTGATCGTGCAGTCATTTCATACCAATAAAACACCGTATTTTCACAAAATTTCGCCGCCCGAAACGTGACTTCTTTGCTCGCCAGATATAAAAGCAAATGAATGTAAAAAACAAATGGACGGCCATCACCATCCGATAGAAGAAGATCACAAACACGCACACAGTTTATCACACACAAATCTACAAGTGCTGCTGTTTCGAGAAGCATTCGAGCAGATCATGATTAAAAATTTGGAACTAATGGCAATTGGGTTTGAATCAAACAATGAAATAGCTAAAAGAACGAGATTGAACAGTTTCCTTGGCTCTCAAATAACAGCGGAATCGTCTCATTTTCCTTCCCATCGCCAAGCAGTCGTGGCCGAGCGGTTAAGGCGTCTGACTAGAAATCAGATTCCCTCTGGGAGCGTAGGTTCGAATCCTACCGACTGCGAAAAATGATGTCCGAGGAAAAGAGAAAAATGTAGTATCTCTTCTTTTTCTCTATTACTCTCAATTAATAAATAAACCAAATGAACTGGAGAGATTTTTATCTGCAAACAAAACAAAAGCCTTTATTTATTGTGCAGAGGAAAAGAATCAATCAAACAAACCAAAATCCTTTCCTGATACGTGTGCAACCACCTCACGACGCTTACACCTACAAAAAAGGAAAACGTTTACACAACACCACGCGTTGTCACATTCGCGTGCCACCCAACAACGACACTACTATGCACGATGACAGTCATCTCACGGTCGGTCGGGGTGGAAAAATAGGAAAAATCAACAGCGCAGCTCGCCGCAGCCTTCAGAAAAGAGCCTCTATCTAAATTTCTCTCTTTCCCTCTCTCTCTCTCTC